>NW_020945962.1:0-21175 GCF_900497805.2 Vombatus ursinus
ACTGGAGCACCAATTCTCACTGGAATGAATCTTAGTTGCCTAGCCCTTACATTTAGTTCAGGAAAATAGAGATACCAAGAAATGTAAGCCACCTTTCCTAAAGCTGTACAGATAAGTACTAGTGGAGCTCCAACCCAGGCCTCCTGGCTCCTAGTGCAATGATCTTTCCACTATAACATGTTGTAGTCATTGAGCATTTGTCTGTGGCATAACCTGAACTTTTCTCCACTTTTCAAGGAGTCAGGAAGACAGAATGCAGAGAAAGCAATAACTGGCCTGCTGCCCCTGTGTATTCAGCTTAGTGGCCTATTATATAATTTGTCCAGGTTGCTTTGCAGACACAGTTCAATATTACTGGGTGCTGCGCCACCGGTTAAACTTTGCTGCACATATTAGCTACCAAACATTTAGAGATAACATAGGGAACGTTAAAGCCAAGAAGGCCCTTAGAGATGATTTAGTTCAATTTCCTAATATTATATTTGAGGAATTCGTGAGAGAGAGCAGGAGTGAACAACAGAAATAGGCAATATCTGCATCTGGCTGCCAGCAGATGGAGCATAAAAATTCTCTTTATTATAGGGAACTCCATGGACTAGGAGCCAAAAAATATATGAGTTGAAGTCCCACCTGACATATTAGTTGCATGACCCTACAAGTCACTTAACATCTAGGCCTTGTCTTCTCATCTATAAAATGAGGAGGACACACTTTATATTGATAATGATACAGCAAAGAAAAGTGAGAAGGAACAGTCAGGCAGGTAGCAGGAGAATGAAAAGAGAACATTGTCATAAAAACTCAGAGGAGAGAGAGCATAGGTTGGTCAAGTCAAGAGGAATGAAGACTTGGGTGGGGGGAAGGCCTTCAGGTGAGGCAATTAAGATACTGACAAATTGAGACAGAGCAGCTTCAGCTGAATAATCAACTCAGAAGACACATTGCAAATGTCACAGAGTGAGAGGTAAGGAAGTGAAGAGAAGGGAGGTAGATGGCTGAGAATTTGTCTAGGAAATACAGGAGCCAAACCAATGTTTATGTAGCTTGGAAGGTGCTTGGTTAAACTGGAGGTTTTTAGGAATGGGGGGTATTTTAGAGTACTTGTAAGTAGTAGGCAACAAATTGTTAGATAGGAAGAGATTGAAGATGATAGAATAGAGATGGCTTTGGAATAAATCAACTAGAAAAACAGATGGAAGCTCAGATTCTTATAATCTAGCCACTGCTCAGATTCTTAAAATCTAGCCAATAGCTCACTAACATTCAGACTCCTTAAGAGTTTGTCCAATGTGATATTCTAATAAACCTTGTCTTTGGCTGAAAGAAGGCTTGGGTCGAATTCTTTCAGGCAAGATCTGAGTGTTGTGATATTGGGGCACTAGCATGCCTAAACACCTGAACCTCAACATTTTGGTGGCCCATACAGGGAAACTGTCTAACCCCAAGTCCTTCTCCAGCCGAGATTGGAAGGTATGTAAACCTCCTCCTCCTTTCTTGCTCTGCAGTTGGGGTTGCTCTCCAAGCACCAAGGCTTGGAGGTGCTTTTTGGACAGAGAGCTATGAGGCTGTCTCACACTAAGCCTGACACTTTCAGGCTCTCAGTCAACTGGGTCAGTTTGAGGCCATGGACCTGGGTGCACCTTCCGCAGCATAGAGGACAAGGACGACACCCTACCTGTAAGTGTATGCCCAATTCTGTCAATTCTCTAGGTGCTATGGAATTAGGGGAAACTATAGTTGCTTTTTGGTTCCCTGAGGCTTACTTACTCCTTTCCCTCTACACCCTTGAATCCTCCTTCATGGAGGTTACAGGGAAAAAGTTAAAACAGCTAAAAATATCTTGACAGATTCTAGAGGTTTCATGATTGATCACTGAGGAGTTTTGAAACTCCTCCTTACAACCCTGGTCATTCCTTTCTCCCACTCCCTTCCCTTGAGTCAAGAGGGTATTTGTAGAAGAGAGTTTCACCCTTTACCCCTCACCTTTGATTTTGCCCTCCTCCACCTGGAGAAAGGAAGGAAGGGGGAGGGGCAGCAGCTACAGCATGGGCCCCATTGGCAATGGCCTTAGGGTCTCTTCCTTTGCCTGGAAGCATCACCGTTCAGCACATCCTACTCAAGGTGAAGAAGTTAGCCTCTGAACTTGAGTAAGCATGCTCTTTTAAAGTTGTAGGTTTTTTCTTTTTTTTTTCTTAATTTATCTTGATTTATCAACAATTACTTCCATAAGCTTTTGAGTTTTAAATTTTTCTCCCTCTTCCTAAGACGGTGAGCAATCTAATATAGGGTAGACATATACATTCTTATTGAACATATTTTCACATTAGTGGTGTTGTAAGTAAGAATTGGAACTAATAGGAGGAACCACCAGAAAAAGGAAACAAAACACAAAAGAAGAAAAAAAATAGCAAATAGTATGCTTTTATCTGCATTGAAACTCCATAGTTCTTTCTTTGGATGTGGATAGCATTTTCCATCATGAGTCTTAGATCCCTGTATTGCTGAGAGGGATTAAGTCTATCAAAGTCACATCACTCAATGTGGCTGTGAGTATGTACAACGTTCTCCTGGTTCTGCTCACTCCCCTCAGTATCAAACCATACAAATCTTTCCAGGTTTATCTGAAGTCTGACTGTTCATCATTTCTTATAGCACAATAATATTCCATAACATTCATATATCACATTCACAATTAAGATAACTATCTGTGTCTTTCTCTTCATCCTTTTCCCCCCTGTTTATTCTTTTCTTTCTCCTTTCTCCTTTTCCCTCCTCACTAATGTTTTGCTTTTGACCACTGCCTCCCTCAGTCCCACCTTCCTTCTATTAGCCCCATCACTTTTCTTTCCCCTTTTCCCTCCTACTGCCTATAGGGTATGTCAGATTTCTCTTCCTAACTGATTATGTTATTCCCTTCTTAAGCCAAATCTGATGAGGGTAAGGTTCAAACAATGCTCATCTCCCTCCCTTCTTTCCCTCTGCTATAATAGGTTTTTTGTGCCTTTTCCTGTGATGTAATTTACCCTTGTCTGACTCCTCCTTTCCTTTTCTCTCTGTACATTTTCTTAGTTAGATCAGATTAATTCATTTACTTGGATCCATTTAACCCACTTGATTAGATTTTTTTCATCATTACATCAAAGTCAACTTATAACCACCCCCTTTATGTATATCCCTTTAACATGGTGTAACAACAATACAGTTCTCAAGTGTTATCTTCCCTTGTAGGGATGTAAATAGTTTGCCCTTATTAAGAACATGTTGTTACTTTCTGTCCCATTTACCTTTTATGTCTCTCTTGAGTCTTGTATTTGAAGATCAAATTTTCTGTTGAGCTCTGGTCTTTTTATCATGAAGGTATGGAAGTCCCCCATTTCATTGAATATCCATCTCCTCCCCTGAAAGATCATGCTAATTTTCACTGGGTAGTTGATCCTTGGTTGTAATCTAAGCTCCTTTGCCTTATGGAATATCATATTCCATGCCCTATGGTCTTTCTGATTGTGGTTTCATGATATTTAAATTGTTTCTTTCTGACTGCTTGCAGTATTTTCTCTTTGACCTTGTAATTTTGGAATTTGGTTACTATATTCCAAGGTGTTTTCAATTTGGGACCTCTTTCAGGAGGTGATCGGTGGATTCTTTCTATGGCTATTTTACCCTCTGGTTCTAGGACCTCAGGGCAGTTTTCCTTTATGATTTCCTGAAAGATATTGTCCAGGCTCTTTTTTTCATTGTGATTTTCAGGTAGACCAATAATTTTTAAATAGTCTCTCCTGGATCGTTTTCCCAGGTCAGTTATTTTACCAATGAGATATTTTACATTTTCATCTTTTTTTTATTCTTTTGTTTTTGTTTGACTGATTCTTGCTCTCTCATAAAGTCATTAACTTCCATTTGCTCAATTCTAATTTTTAACAAATTGTTTTCTTCTATTAGATTTTGTACCTTCTTTCCCATTTGACCAATTGTATTTTTTAAGGACTTGTTTTCTGCAGTTAATTTTGTCCTTCCTTTTCCAAGCTATTGACTCTCACTTGCACACCTCTTATTTCTTTTCCCACTTTTTCTTCTACCTCTCTCAATTGGCTTTTAAAATCCTTCTTGAGCTCTTCTAAAAAGGCTTTTTAGGCTTCAGACCAGTTCATAATCCCTTTTGAAATTGCAGATGTGGGTTTGTTGACAATGTTGTCCTCTTCAGAATTTCTTCCTTGATTTTCACTCTTCCCATAATAAGAATCTGTCGTATGTTTCTTTTTGCTCTTGGTGTTTGCTTATTTTAAAGTTGTAGTTTTTAACTGTTAATGATGAGATGTTGATTCTATGTGTGACGTACACATGTAACAAAACTGAAGTCACCTGATTGGTAATGGGTTTGTTTCAAGTTTCAAATTGGTGAACTTTTTGTATCAGTTATGTCAAGCAACTTTTCATAGTTTTGTTACTACTAAAATAATTTGGCTATTGTTGGTTATTGTTTTAATGTGTAAACTTGCAAAAAAGCTTGTTTGGGTTTTGATTTGCTGAGAATTTACAAATACATAGAAATCTCTAATGATTGGCTTTTTATACCAGGACAAATTTAAGTTTGAGATGTAAATCCTGGAAAAGTTTTCCTAAGCTGTGATTAATGAAACTTGCTGTTTGAGGTAAAAGCTCCTAGGATTTTATTTTGAGTTGTCTGATGTATCATAATCCATTGATAATCAATAATCCACCATCTGAGAGAAATATCATACGCTGCTCAAAGAATGTGATACTGGTGGGAAGTCAGCATAGGGAAAAGCTGAGAGGACAATTTTAGCCTCAGTCTAAGATGGGATCCTCCTGGCTCAGTTTCCCCATTATGTTCCTTTGAAAAGGAATGTTACCCACCTGGCTATTCCTGAGTCTGGCTTTGAGGTGGATTTGATACTTTGTGGTTGGAAAACTGAGTTATCTGAATCCAAACAGAGTTAAGGATGTTTTACCCCATAAACAGAGTTCTGCAGATTTGTGTCTACCAGACTACAGGCCATTCACCTACAGTTGATAGCAAACAGCAGGTACCAGCCAATGTCCCCCCATCATTCCCCATTGCAGCCTGTGCTTTGTTCCAGTCAACCTCCTTGGGACCATCTCAAGATGGGGATAGCCCTATATCCCTTGCCAGCAGGAAGCAGTTTCAGAAGCCAAGACCTTCATCCCTTACCCCAAAAGAATTTAGGTCCCATTTGTTTGAGGGGTAAATGATGAGGATGGGATCTAGACCCCAAAAAGGAAAAA
This sequence comes from Vombatus ursinus, assembly GCF_900497805.2. NCBI lineage: Eukaryota > Metazoa > Chordata > Mammalia > Diprotodontia > Vombatidae > Vombatus > Vombatus ursinus. The sequence continues at coordinate 5,266 of NW_020945962.1, forward strand.
CCCTGGACTTTCCTAAGTGGCCAAATCTCTGGAGTTTGCCTTAGAGTATAATCTCATCAACTGGCCTTTTGATATTGCCTACACACAACCTCCCAATTCTCTGTTACCCTTAACCTAGCCTAGCCCTCCATTGTCTTAACTCCCCAGACCCCAGGTCACTTCCCACCCTTAATCATATCTAGACTCCATTCTCCCTTGGCCACATGGTCCAGGTCCCTGGAGTTCTATTACCTCATAGACTATTTGGGCACTCCTAGATCCCTCCCATAGTCTTTCTGTTTATAAGATCCATTTTGTCTCCATTAAGATGCTCAGATACTTATAATCTAGCCACTGCTCAGATTCTTAAAATCTAGCCGATAGTTCACTAATATTCAGACTCCTTAAGAGTCTGCCCAAAATGATTTTCTAATAACCTTGTTTTTGGCTGAGAAAAAGAAAAAGAAAAATGAGTGGAGATAGAATCAAGGATATGTGTTGATTTGGGTGAGGAAGAGGACCCCCTCTTTAACAGAGAATGGAGTTTGTGAGAAAATGGATAATGTTATCAAGGAGTTGTTGTCATTGTCTTCATCATTGTAATTCTTGTTGTGTCTTTTAGAAGAGACATTAGGAAATTCAAGGTGGAATTGCCTCTATTTTCTCATCTGAGAGTGGGAGGGGGAACAGTGGGTGTCAGAGGCTTGAGAAGAGAAACAAGGTTTTTTGGAACATTTTCGTAGGGAGTAAAATAGAGAATCAGGGAGGAATAAAAAGATTTTTGTCTCATGTGGTTGTCCTGTATTAGAAATATGATTTTTCATCTAAGGCTGATCAGAAGCTAAGCAATTGGTTGTACAACAAAGAAATAGCAATCTCAAGAGTTTTATTGATTTTTTTTTTGCCAATAAGGCAGATCAAATATGTTGTGAGAGAGGAAATAATGTGCCATTAGTGCTTTAGTGGGAAAAAATTGTTTGGCACCTCACCTAAGAGTTTCTTAGCTATTGGGTCACCCAAAATGAGGTTTACAGCCTGATCAAAATAAATAAATAAATACATAAATAAACAAATAAATAAATACGTGCATACATAAGTAAACAAACAAATAAACAAATAAATGTTTGGTATTCATTGAAAAAACAGAAATAAAACAAAAGGGCAAGAAATTTAAAAGAGAGGTTAACACAGCATTGAATTGGTAACTGTAAGGTCAGTGTTGGGAAGAGTGGAAAGTGAAGCCATGCCAGTATTCATAGCCTGGGCAATCATTGAGGAATGCAGAGAATGGAGACCATGATATGGATGAAAAATTGGTTTATGGCAAGTAAAGATACGGGGAGAGATGGAACAACAGGAAGTTGTGTCCTATAAAAACAGTCCAATCAGATGTAGAGAAGATAGTTTGGGCTATGTGGTGAAGCTGAGGGCTGTCAGGCCTAAGAGAACATTTCTCCTTGTCCTCTGTATTATTTAAGTCATTTTTATTTTGTTATACTTTCTGTATGTACAGTAGAAATCTATTTTCTTAATCTTATTTTCATAATATCATTGTTAAAGATATTAGATTTCTTAATCTATTTTTATAATCATATTGCTAAAGAAATTTCAGAATTCCTGATCACAAAAGTGGAACATATAGAGGTTGATAGCAAGATCAAGACTATCACATTATGTCACTGAAGTGAAGTGGGAGGGGGTAAGTCATGGGAACTAAGAAAACTGAGTGAATGTGAGGCTAGAATGTTTGAAAGAACATGTTGAAGAGCACTAAAAGGAGGGCAGGGGTTGAGGTAAAAAGGAAAACTGTGATCTAGGTATTGAAATCCTTGAGAAAAAAGGGAGAATGATCTTGAAGTGGGTTGGAAACAGTCACCAAGATGGGGGTTAAATGATACTGTGGATAGACTGAACTTCAAAGGAGAGGTCACCAAATGATCAGCAACAAAGAGAGTATGGAAATGGTTATGCAGACCAAGAAGGGGTAAGTTGACTTTTCTTCCATGTCATAGAATAATAAAGAAAGTACAAGCACAATTGGAAAGGATGGCCAAGGATGCAGGGTCTTCTAGAGGGAGAGTCTAGTTTCTGTGAGTTCCAGAATATGGGATGATCATGAGTGATAATTTTCTATATTCCCTGTTTTTTGTATTTATATTACTAAATATGACAGTCAGTTTTACCTGGAAGAATAGGCAACATACTTGTTTTAATATTTAAATGAAAAATAATAGAAGCAACAAACCTAGCTTCTCATTAATGCACCATATTTAGAAAATTCTTATTACAAAGCAATATCTTTTTCTCTAACTCTGGAATGTATGGCAGTTCAAGCATTATTTAAATGAGCTGCAGAAAATATTTTTTAAAAACAAAACCCTTAAATGTCTAACTGTAAAATAGAAAACAAATAAATTAATTCAATTGCATGCTACAAACAGTGAATTTGGAGTACTGCTGTTGGTTAATATTCTCTTAGAAGAAAAATCTCTAGTCTCTGAAGAAAGGAAAGCATTTTGAAAATAATTCCTTGATAATTGTCATTGATATACTTCCAATTTACAAAACACTGCTTAGAAATATCACACATTTTTCTAATGTGTGGGCTGCAAAAAAAAAAAATCTTGCTATATATGGACTGTATTTCTCCTGAGAAGGGGAAAGTTAGCTGTATGTCTTCTAATAGCAAGTATTGAGGAATGTATTCTCCAAATAGGAAATTGGAGGTGAGGAGTCAAGAAAAGTTGAAATATTTTTTATAAGTATATAAATGGAGTCAACCAGTAAACATATGAGCAAAGGGGGGATCGTTTATGAAAGATAATTTACCAAAATGACATAATCACACTGAGTACTCAGCCAGCCAATAAATAGTGTAATGAGACCCTAATTCCTAGTTTGTCTACTTCTAAAATCAAAATGAAGGCAGACAATGAAGGAGAATGAAGAACTACAGGAATTTAGAATCTATTGGTACCTCATTTTGTTGGTTTGGTCCTTGGGAATATTTTTCTATTTTTCTTTTTTACATTCTTATTAAACATATTTTCACATTAGTGATATTTTAAGGAAGAATCAGAACCAATAGGAAGAACCATCAGAAAGAAGAAACAACAAAACAGAAGAAAAAATAGCAAATAGTATGCTTCAACCTGCATTCAAACTTCATAGTTCTTTCTCCTTATGTGGGTAGCATTTTCCATCATGAGACCTTTGGAGATGTCTTAAATCCTTGAATTACTGAGAAGGGCAAAGTCTCTCAATGTTAGTCATTGCATAACATTACTATTATTGTGTACAATGTTCTCCTGGTTCTGCTCACTTCACTCAACATCAATCCATACAAGTCTTTCCAGGTTTTTCTGAAGTCCGCCTGCTCGTCATTTCTTATAGCACAATAGCATTCCATTACATTCATATACCGCAACTTGTTCAGTCATTCGCCAATTGATGGGTATCCTCTCAATTTCCAATTCTTTGCTACCACAAAAAGAGCTGCTATAAATATTTTTGTAAATGTGGGTCTTTTTCCCCCATTTGTATTATCCCTTGGGATACAGTCCTAGAAGTACTATTGCTAGGTCAAAGGATATGCACATTTTTATAGTCCTTTGGGCATAGTTCCAAATTGCTCTCCAAAATGGTTGAATCATTTCACAACCCCACCAACAATGCATTAGTGTTCCAATTTTCTTACATCTTCTCCAACATTTGTCATTTTCCTGTTTTATCATCTTGGCCAATCTATAGGTGTGATGTGGTACCTCAGAGTTGTTTTGATTTGCATTTCTCTAATCAATAGTGATATAGAGTATTTTTTCATATGACTATGGATGGCTTTAATTTTTTCACCTGAGAACTGCCTGTTCATATCCTTTGACCATTTATCAATTCAGAAATGACTTGTATTGTTATAAATGTGACTTAATTCTCTATATATTTGAGAAATGAGGCCTTTATCAGAAACACTGACCGTAAAAATTGTTTCCCAGCTTTCTGCTTTCCTTCTAATTTTAGTTGCATTGGCTTTGTTTATGCAAAAACTTTTTAATTTAATATAATCAAAATGACCCATTTTGCATTTTGTAATGTTCTCTGTGTCCTGTTTTGTCATGAATTCTTCTGTTCTCCATGAATCTGATAGGTGAACAATTCCTTGCTTTCCCAGTTTGCTTATAGTATCAGCCTTTATATCTAAATCATGAACCCATTTTGACTTAATTTTGGTATATGGTGTGAGATTTTGGTCTATGCCTAGTTTCTGCCATACTATTTTCCAGTTTTCCCAGCAGTTTTTGTCAAATATTGAGTTCTTATCTCAAAAGCTAGGGTCTTTGGATTTATCAAATACTAGATTACTATAATCATTGCCTACTGTGTCTTGCATACCTAATATATTCCACTGATCCACCACTCTATTTCATAGCCAGTACCAAGTAGTTTTGATGATTACTGCATTATAATATAATTTAAGGTCTGGAACAGCTAGGCCACCTTCCCCTGCATTTCTTTTTATTAATTCTCTTGATATTCTGGACCTTTTGTTATTCCAAATGAATCTTGTTATTATTTTTTCCATCTCTATAAAATAATTTTTTGGTAGTTTGATTGGTATGGCACTGAATAAGTAAGTTAGCTTAGGTAGAATTGTCATTTTTTTATTATATTAGTTCGGCTGACCCATGAGCAACTGATGTTTTTCCAATTGTTTAGATATGACTTTATTTGTATGTAAAGTGTTTTGTAATTGTGTTCATATACTTCCTGGGTTTGTTTTGGTGGGTAGACTCCTAAATATTTTCTATGTCTACAGTAACTTTAAATGGAATTTTTCTTTGTAACTCTTGCTGTTGGGCTTTGTTGGTAAAATATAAAAATGCCAATGATTTATGTGGGTTTGTCTTATAGCCTACAACTTTGCTAACACTGTTTATTCTTTTAAGTAGTTTTTTACTTGATTCTCTAGGATTCTCTAAGTATATCATCATATCATCTGCAAAAAATGATAGCTTTATTTCTTCTTTGCCTTTTCTAATACCTTCAATTTCTTTTTGTCCTCTTATTGCTAAAGCGAATGTTTCCAGTACGATATTGAACAACAATGGTGGTAATGGACATCTTTGTTTCACTCCTGATCTTATTGGAAATGCTTCTGGCTTGGCCCCATTACATATGACGCTTGCTAAAGGTTTTAGATAGATGCTACTTATTATGTTAAGGAAGACTCCATTTATTCCTATGCTGTCTAGTGTTTTCAATAGGAATGGGTGTTGTATTTTGTCAAAAGCTTTTTCTGCATCTATTGAGATGATCATGTGGTTTCTGTTAGTTTTGTTGTTGATATGATCAATTATGCTGAATGCCCTGCATTCCTGGTATAAATCCTACCTGGTCATAGTGTATTATTCTTGTGATAAGTTGCTATAATCTATTTGCTAATATTTTTTATTTAAAAATTTTGCATCTAAATTCATTAGGGAAATTGGCCTATAATTTTCTTTCTCTGTTTTGACTCTTCCTGGTTTAGGTATCAGTACCATATTTGTATCATAAAAATTTAGTAAGACTCCTTCTTCACCTATTTTCCTTAATAGTCTATATAGTATTGGAATTAATTGTTCTTTAAATGTTTGATATAATTTGCTTATAAATTCATCTGGCCCTGAAGATTTTTTCCTAGGGAGTTCATCAATGGTTTGTTCAATTTCTTTTTCTGAGATGGGGTTATTTAAGTATTTTACTTCCTCTTCTGTTAATATGGGCAATTTATATTTATGTAAATATTCATCCATTTCACTGATTGTCAAATTTATTGGCACACTGTTGGGCAAAATAGTTTCTAATTATTGTTTTAATTCCCCTTTCCTTGGTGGTAGATTCACATTATTTCTTTATATTTCAAAAAAAATTATTTGTTTTAGAAATTCTGTTGTCCTTTGGCTTGGTTGAAAACAGTAGCAGCAATAACACTAAATAATAGTAATACTGAAACTACAAAAATGAAGCACTGTTTTTATGAATATTTGAGGGAAGGGAGCTAGAGTCAAAAAATGAAGAAAGGTAGCATCGTGGAAAAGTGTTGACTTGGGAATCAGAAGACAGAGGTTCAAATCCACAATAGGATTTGAATAGGTTTAGGGATCTCTGATGAATAACTTGGAAAATCATCCTATCAACTCTTCTGAGATTTATATGATTCTATGAAGATGTTAGTGTGTATTATTAGATTGCCTCAAAGACAACTTACTCATTTGGGTCTTAAACCTTTATACAATTAATAACTTATTTTTGAACGGGACCAAGGAGGTGGCTCACTTAATAGATCTCAATATGAGAGTATTTCAAAAGATAAAAGAAAAAAAATTACAACATAACATTTTTGGGGGGAGGGGAGCTTACACATATGTAGTGTATTTTCCTCATCTAAATTGGGAGGTAGATTCTTGTTGTAAATTATGCAAGAAAATTGTTTAATTTAAAATTTTTTACAAATTGTATTCTATCAATCCCAAGAATTGTATACTATCTTTTGTAAATGTATGTACACAATATGGTAATAACGAATAGTCAGAAATCCTAGGCAATAGGAACTAGTTATATACTACTTTGAAGATTTTGGCATTTAGCCGTTGGCACTACCTTGAAGACATTGGCATTCTAGCATATCATTGCATTGTTTTCGGATCATAGCTCTGTCATCCAAAGTACTAGCATTTATTCTAGAATGAAATATAATCATATGTGTACATTATTTTAAACATTAAATATATATATATATATAATGTATGTGTGTACATATGTATTTATATATCATACATAAGTGTATATGTAAATGTGTACATATATGTCTATGATTTTGAGATATTGGAAATTTTCTCAAAAAAAGAAAAAATTTGTACATTTTGTTCATCTAAAGTTCACATTATCACATATGTTCTCATGAAAAGAAGCAACAATCTACCAGAGCAACAATTTAAAGGTTTTCGGGGAATGTTAGTTTCATATTAGCTTCAGAGATAGCACCTAATCGAAATTATTGAATGAATAAAATCCTCTTTCCATGAATGTTTCCTGAGTGATCTTACAATAACTGCTACTATTGGATATGGTGACAATATATTATTTATTCCTTTTTTTCCTTTTGAACATAATTAAGCAAGACACAATTATAGAAGTTAAACATTACAGTATCATAGTCAAAGTTATGCCCACCTTTGCCATTCATTCAGAAAGAATTTATTTCAATCCTGTATAGTTACAGAATGTCTATTATCTTTATTTAAAAAGTGAGATGAATTTCTCTTTGTTTAAAAGCAGAAGAGATATTTAAATTTTAAAGGAGTAGAAAACCTATTCATTGCAGATACCAAAACTATAAAAGAATAGACCTTTGAAAGATGTACTGGACTTGATTTCATTTAAAAATATTAAGGATGATTCACAAAATTATACATGGCTCCATTTTTTTTTATGAAGGCTGGATTTAGTTCTTTGGAAATCATCATTCAGTTTCAATGTAGCACATTCTAGGGTGTAGTGGATAGAAGGCCTATCTTGTAATTATAAGACCTTAGTTCAAGTCTGATATCTGCTGCACTAGACTCTTGATTATGGAGAAATCACTTTACCCACTGAGGGAATCCTGGCTCTAGATTAAATAACTAACAGAGGGAGAAATGATACCAAGAATACCAAGACATGTGCAAAAACAATTTTAGAATAAAGTTGAGAAATTCATTCCTATTATTCATTGCCATAATTATATCTACTGAGGTACATTCTGGATAAACATACTGGATATATATTTAGGGACTATTCTAAGGATGATGGTTTCTTAAATAATTTTTCTTAAGAATATGATACTAGCCTTCTGTATTCTAGTATGCATGTGAACTGCCTCCTAGAGCAAAGATGGATAGCCTTTATTACTGCTTTCTCTGAGAAGGTTGATAAAATAATGCCAATGACTTCCTAAGTTACTGAGGTGAGAAAAAAACTATCAATTTACTACATATAAAGAATGGAAATAAAATCATTAAGAAGCCAATGTGAAAATTTCTACTAAATGTTTTGATAAAGGTGTTCTGCTCACTTTTGCACCCAACACCTTTGTACTGACAAAGATGATTTTATTTAGACCCCTATTTTCTTCCAATCTGTATTAATCAGTTTCATGTGATTCCATACTGTGCTATAGAAAATACTGTGCTGTAGAAAAAAATCAACACAAGACTAACTTTTTTGGCTGCACTTCACTCATACTGTTTGCAGTACCATAAAATTTCCACATCTTTTTCAGAGAAACTATTGTCTAACTATGTCTCCCCAATATTATGCATTCGAAGTTAATTGTTTTTACATCCATGTAAGTGTTAAGATATATTCCTATTTCATGTCATCTTATTAGACAGCCCCAAACTCACTTATCAAGATATGTTTGGATCCTGATTCTTTAACCCAGTGTTTGCTATCCCTCTCAGCTCTGTGTCTGTAATGTGAATATTTGATAAGTATACTATATGTATCTCTATACAAGAAGATGGATGGGACAAGCCTTTATGTAGCACCTACTATGTGCCAGGCATTTTACTAAGTGCTTTTCAAATATCTCGTTTGATCTTCATAATAACCCTGTGAGTTTGGTTCTGTTAGTATCTCCATTTGACAGTTGAGGAAACAGGCAAGCAGAAGTTAAGTGACTTGTACAGAGTCACACAGATCATAAGTGTCTGAAGTAAAATTCAAATTCAGGGCTTCTTTACTTCAGGCCTAGTACTCTCTCCATTGCATCATTTAGCTCCCTCTAAGGCACTATCTAAAATGTTCTATGGCACCATCAACCACAGAGTCCTCAGGTACTCTACTATATTACATTAAAATATACTCTTTACATTTGACCATTCAACTAATACAGAACACATCTATTTGGGTTATTATCTAATACACATCCCTCTATCCTATCCACAGAAGAATATGAAATATTTTCTATTTCCAGGAGAACAAAGATTGAAACTATCTTTGTTTACCAGGAGCTCAAATAACTTGTTTCCTTTGAATATAGAAAGTCATAATCTAGTTAGAGCTTTCATCCCAATAAGTTTCCAGACTATGTCTAAAGTCAAATTTCTCTTTTTCCATTAAGCCTTCACTCTGATTCTTGCCTAAACTTTGTATATTTTTTTCTTATAGACCCTAGCAGGTATCAATTTTGTCATTAGCTCCTTCCTAGAATTTTGTCTCCTATGAGCTATGGATTTCAACAGCTATTCTTCCCATAATACTTATTATTTGTGGCATCTATCTTCTTGTATATACGTAATCAATTTTCTCCCAGCTCCCAACTCAATTTTTCTGCTTAATTTTTATTTATTTATTTATTTATTCATCATTTTTTAGATTTGCAAGGCACCAGATAAATACATTTTTAGCAGCCTTTGTTGGGTGTACTCCATACCTAACCATAGAGGTTATATCATCAGCAAATAAGGATCATTTTATCTCCTCTTTCCTTATCTTTCTTTTTAATTTCTTTCTCTTGTCTTTGCTATTTCCATTGTTTCCAAAATCACATCAAATAACAGTGAGGAGAGTGGGTATCCTTGCTTCATTCTTGCTTTTATTAGAAAAGCATTTAGTATGTCCTATTGTATATGACATTTGCTTTTGGTTTAAGATAAAGGTTTTCATATTTAAATTTGTCTCTCTATGCCTGTAGTTTATAGGGTTTGTAGTCATCATAGTTCATATCAAAGGCTTTTTCTGCATTGATTGAGATAATCATGGAGTTTAGGAGTTTCAAAAATATGATTATGGTGATTGTTCTGTTAATGTTGAACTATCCTTGCATATGTAATAATTAATGAGTTCTTGAATGAATCACTATGGTTTGTTTGACATAAGCATATTTAAATTTTTAAGTAATGTTTTCATAAATAATATTGATCTATATTTCTCCTTATGTGGATTTTTTTCATCCCTGGTTTAGGTATCAATTATATTCATGTCATAAAAGGAATCTGCTAAAATACTTTCTCAATGTTTGTGACTATTTTGAATAGAATAAGTCTTAATTGTATTTTGAAAGTTTGATAAAATTCTCCTATGAATCCATCAGGACCTGAGGTTCTTTTATTTCCTTTTTGGTAGTTGCTTTATAATTAAATCTATTTCCTTTTCTGAGATTAGATTGGCATATTTATTTGTTCTTCTGTTAGTTTGGGTTTTGTATTTTTGAAGGTATTCCTTTATTTCTCTTGTGTTCTCAATCTTGATAGCATATGTCTGCACCATGATACTTCTTCTGAGTTTGGATAATTTTTTTTTATTTCTTCTGAATGTATTGTGATTTCACCTTGTTCTTTTCTATCTTGTGGATTTGATTTTTTGTTCCTTTTTAATCAGATTGACTAAAGGCTTATCCATTTTTTTAGTATTTTCAAAGAATCATGTTTTGGTTTCATTTGTCATTTCTACTGGTTTTTTCCCATTTTGGCTTCAAGTTTATGTTTCCTTTAATGTTTAATATTTCTTTTTTGGTACTTAATTTGCTCATTTTGTTTTGCTTCTTAATTTAAAAATATGTGTATTCAGGTCATTAATCCTCTCCTTTTCTATTTTGTTAACATGTGTTTTTAGTGATATGATATTCCCCATAAAACCTGCTTTAGCTATCTTGCCAAAATTTTTATGTCAGTCCATCATTATGATTTTCTTTCACACAATTATTTGTTTCTGTAATTTGTTCTTTGACCCATTCATTATTTAGGATGTCATTGTTAAATCTTCATTTGGATTTTGATATTATTTTTTATTGTATATAATGAATATATTTACAATTTTGGACTTCTGACATTTATTTGCAATATATCTGTTGCCTGATACAAGGTCAATTCTTATGAAAATTGAATGTGATGCTAAAAATTACAAAATTCCTTATCAGTCCCATTTAGAAAATGCCATAAGTATAGCTTCCCTTTCATTTATTTTTCTGTTAGACATCCAGAATTGAGAGAGGCACACTGAAACCTCCTACTACTATTGTACTACTCCTCATGTATTTTTATAGTTCTGTTAATTTTTTTTTATAAATTTAGATATTAAAAATATTTGGAACATAGAAATTTAATATTGAAATCAGCTTTTTGTCCTTGGTTCCTTTCAGCATAAAGTATTTTTAAATTTTTTTTTCTCTTTTTAGATTAAGAATGTTTTGCTTTGTCTGACAGTGTGATTACAAATCCTACTTTTTTGGATTTACCAGATGTATAATGACTTCTCCAACTCCTTATTTTTGTTTTCTGTATGTATTTATTTTTAAAATGTGTTTTTGTAAGGAACATATTTTGGGGTTTTGTTATCCAATCTGATACTCTTTTTCATTCTATTGAATTACTTAACTCATTCACATTTAAAGTTTAACAGTTGAGTTTATATTTTCCTCCATATGTCACTATTTTTTTTTCAATTAGAATCCCTCTCTTCCTCTGTATAGTATTTTGTCTCATTAGTTATTTCAGCTTAACCTACTTTACAATAACCCTGTTCCCAGTGTCTCTCTTACCTTTGCCCTCAAGTCTCCCTGCTTTTATTTGTTTTACTTTTCCCTAGGTCTGTTTAATTTATTAGTTCCTTTTTTCTTACTTAGTTTTCTAGATATTTAATTAGTCCCTTCATTTTCCCCTCTTAGTTGAATAGTCAAATACCCCCCTTTTTTCTTCCTCCTACTTATTTTATTCATTAGTTGTTTGTTTGTTTTTTTTTTAAATTTCTTTCTGTTCTAGACTTTTATTCTGTGATTGATGGCCCTTACACCTGTTTAGTCTGTCTTGCATCTCTACATTACTGGTGAAATGAAAGCTTCTAAGGTACCTATTTTGGGTTCCCATTTCTATCCAGTTTCCATGTTTTTCCTTTGCAAATCTTGCCCCCTGGCCTTCTTGTTCTGTAGTGTCTCACTTTTAGAAATACCAATTCCTTCAGAGGATAAAGAACATACCACAGCATAGTAAGAATTTTCCTACGTTCTTGGTTGTACATTTCATTATTAAACTTTCTCCTCACTCTCATCCTTTTTCTTTCTCATTTACTATGAAATCTCCTTCCTAGGTCCATACTCTCCCATTATTCAGGCTGTCAGTTGCCTGCAGGATCTCTGATTTCCTCCTACTGGAGCATGGGTCTCACTAAGCACTAAATTCCTATACTTTATACACATTGTAATGTCCCCATCTCCCTTTACAGTATATCTCTCTTTCCCCCATGGAAGCATTCACAATAGTATCCCCTCTTACCTTGAAACAGGATTACCTTCTGGCTGCATGTTTCAAGCCCTTCCTTTGCTTACTCATAGATTCTCCTATATGCTCTCTTCATCCTGAGAGAATATAGGAATTTTTCCCACTTCATTGTTAACCTTTCACTTGATTAGTGTAAACCACACATTCCCCTCTATCTTCTTCCTCCCATCTCTGTTTTTATATGTCTTCCCATTTTATAGTATAGTCATAAAAAAAATCAATTCACTTACGAGTAGTTATTATTAGATTTAATTCACAATGTGTCTGGCCTCTTTCTTGACATCTCTTCTGTTTGCTTTTTATTTTCACCTGTGTCATGGATCCATCAAAGTCCCTAAACATCATTGACTATAACTATTTGTATTATTATAAGAAAAACATAATGGCATAGTTGATAAGGAGATGAACATATAGTCAGGAAGACTTGGGTTGGAATCCTACCACAGGTACTTAGTAGTAATGTAACATCGGACCAGAAACATAGACTCATGAGGTTTTTTTTTTTCTCATTTGCAAAATAATACTATTTTGTTTTTTTCACATGCTTAGGGTAGAGAGTTCCCTAGTTTATCAACAAGTTTGAGGCCTGTCAGTTGCCCTTAACCTGGTTTAGCCCATCTGTCAAGACAGTTTACCAGGGTATGGCTACTGTACAAGCTATAGTTCTTGGAGCCATAGGTTAGAGTCAGGTGAAGGTGGACACTAAAGGTGGATAAGCAGCTCTGAAAAGATCTCTGCAAGTCCTTACACCAGCAGTGGTAGTCCTCTCTGTACACCCCATACACCTCAACAATAAATATAGAACATATCTAACTGTGTTCTGGGGAGGATCAAACAAGATAATACAAAGTGCTTTCTAGATGAAGTGCTATATAAATAGCAGATATTTTTATTAGGATCATTAGAAAATGTGGTACATAGTAGACACTCCAGAAATGGATTAATGGATGGATTCATTGTAATTTCTTGCTGAAGGATTGTCAATCACTAATTTCCTATGAACTGCATGAACCACACATCCCAAAAACTATTCAGTGCTTCAGAAATTGACATGACAGCACTAGATCTCACTTAAGCTAAAAATTAGTCATCATAAAAGAACCACAAATACAATTAATGAATTTGCTTGTACTTACTATCTATTCATAGACTTTGATCCAAGTTTAGCTTTTGAGATATTACATTCCAGCATACCAAGGGTCTGTGATTTCTCCCTTACCCCCATAGATCAGAACTGATCTTAGCTTTAGCAGATGTTCATAATTGTCTGTAACATCATCATCATCATCATCAACATCATGCTGTGACCAAACTATTTATGATAAGTCTCTTAGAACTCAACAAGCCTAGTTCTCAGATAATAGACATACAATTAATTGCAGAGCCCATGCTAAAACCATTTCCAGGTTAGCAGTACTTGCCAGAGCCTGCACTCTACTGACCTACCCTTTGAGAATCTCCATATTATGAAAATACATCATAGGACAGTTCACTTATAGTGGAGGCTTTCACTATTAGGCTAATATAGATAGCAGTTGGCTATGTTAAATAAGATAGAGGTTGGACCTATGATTTCATTGCTATAAGCAATTCCCAAATTAGGAAACTCTCTATCAGTGTAGGTTGGTAAGTTTGTCATCTTAGAGGCTTGTATAGAGAGCACTGAGAGTTTAAGTGATTTCCACAAAGTTACCCAGCCAATAAAGATCAGAGGAGGATCTTAAAACCCAAGTCTTCCTGTCTTCAAGGTCAACTCTCTCTGTCACACAAGGCTGACTCTTAAAACTACTTTAAATATATGAAATGTATTTACATAAATATTTTAATAAAATATTTTAATGCAGTACCTGGCTTCTTATCTCAGAAATTGAAGCTAGATTAGAATAATAAGCCTACCCCAAACTGATTATGGTGAGGAACAACCTCCATTTAAACAAAACAGAAACTGTAATTTTCCTGAGGAAGATGCAACATGTGATAATGCCGCACATATAATTACAGTATTTGGAAAGTCTCAAATTTTGCTAAGAGCTACTGTCGTAAAATGCTACAGTAACACTCTCTTTCTTTTCACATAAAGGTCAATCAGAACCTTCCCAATGTTCTAACTAAAACAGCTGCCTTAAGTGATTGCTAGTGTTTACATGGGGCCTGGAGTTCTGAGTTAAATCCAAATGACATCTAAAAATCACATTCCTATTCAAGGCTGCTTTCAGATCTAGGCAATGCAAATCAGTAATCAGTGCAATTCTTAGCGAAGATCATCCTTGGTTGAAATATCAGCTTACTGCACAAGACATTCTGAAAGCAAATAAACAACTTATTTGAAGTTTCTTTGGATATTGTCAAGGGGGAAATGACAGTAACAGGATTGATTTAGATGTGAATTGGTATTAGAGTTTGACTAGACATCATGCAGTTTGCTAGGAATCCACTAATTCTTCTAGTTCTCATTCATGAATAGATGTGTGCTATTGAAATATCCATTATAATAGCACAGTAGCATTTGTTATCATGGTTTGGTCTCAAAAGGCTAATGCTTTCACCTCCCCCAAATAGCCAATTTATGATGGTAATAAAGAAAGGAAAAAAAAAAACATTGCCACATAACTGTATCTTGTTAGCCAAAAAACAAACAAACCAACAAAAATCATATTGTCACATATGAGTCTGATCCTAATATTCTATATACTATTTAGAATCCTTATTGAAACTCAGCAGAGAAATTCCAAATAATATACTGTCTTCTTTATAGCTCAAAGTGACTTCTCATCACTCCAGATTTGTTGTGCTTGCTTGTTTGACTTTAATAACCATTGACATTGTTCTGGACTTCACAAAGATTCAGAAATTCTAGCCTTCTACAATGTAACATTCTAAGAAAGAGCTAGATAAGCAGTAATTATTTTTATTTTTATTTTTCTTATACTAGAAGTGTTTTATTAGAAGGCAGATTAGTAGATTTTAATTGATCATTCTTTCCAGGAGTATAATTAGAGTAAGCTTCCTAGAAATAAATATTGAAGCAAAGTTTGAATGAAAAGAGAAAAATGTCTAATATGAACATGTGTCCTTTCTCCCTATCCCCTCTACATGAATGATTAATCATATCCCATCTCATTGTTTCCATTAGATTATGGCACTTATCATCCCTACTCCTTTATTAATTTTCAATCTCTACCTACAGGAGCTACAGGGACACCTTAGTGAGATTCATAGATCAAAAATAAGTTTGGTTCACATAGAATCCATGTAGAAAAAAGAATAAATTTGGACAAAGATTATTTTATAGACTATGATATAGAGTAAGGTGGACAAATCAATCAATTAGTTCCTCAGAATATTTTGTGCACATACACACACACATACACACACACACACACATATATATAATATATATAATATTCACTATATAATAGATTGCTGCTATTGGTTATATATGTTTGATAGTATATGATTCATATTTATATATTACATATAATTTGTAAATATGTATTCTTATTTAATGTATATATTGTATTTAAAATTTAAAAAGAAAAGGCTGTAACTATACCCTGGATAAAAATAAGTTCTGATTTGTTGTTGTTGTTTTTTTTTTTATACAGTAGCAGGCAAGTGACAGAAGTGTATTTCAA
>NW_020945963.1:0-21176 GCF_900497805.2 Vombatus ursinus
ACTGGAGCACCAATTCTCACTGGAATGAATCTTAGTTGCCTAGCCCTTACATTTAGTTCAGGAAAATAGAGATACCAAGAAATGTAAGCCACCTTTCCTAAAGCTGTACAGATAAGTACTAGTGGAGCTCCAACCCAGGCCTCCTGGCTCCTAGTGCAATGATCTTTCCACTATAACATGTTGTAGTCATTGAGCATTTGTCTGTGGCATAACCTGAACTTTTCTCCACTTTTCAAGGAGTCAGGAAGACAGAATGCAGAGAAAGCAATAACTGGCCTGCTGCCCCTGTGTATTCAGCTTAGTGGCCTATTATATAATTTGTCCAGGTTGCTTTGCAGACACAGTTCAATATTACTGGGTGCTGCGCCACCGGTTAAACTTTGCTGCACATATTAGCTACCAAACATTTAGAGATAACATAGGGAACGT
Organism: Vombatus ursinus; assembly: GCF_900497805.2. Taxonomy (NCBI): domain Eukaryota; kingdom Metazoa; phylum Chordata; class Mammalia; order Diprotodontia; family Vombatidae; genus Vombatus; species Vombatus ursinus. The sequence goes on from NW_020945963.1 coordinate 430, forward strand.
TAAAGCCAAGAAGGCCCTTAGAGATGATTTAGTTCAATTTCCTAATATTATATTTGAGGAATTCGTGAGAGAGAGCAGGAGTGAACAACAGAAATAGGCAATATCTGCATCTGGCTGCCAGCAGATGGAGCATAAAAATTCTCTTTATTATAGGGAACTCCATGGACTAGGAGCCAAAAAATATATGAGTTGAAGTCCCACCTGACATATTAGTTGCATGACCCTACAAGTCACTTAACATCTAGGCCTTGTCTTCTCATCTATAAAATGAGGAGGACACACTTTATATTGATAATGATACAGCAAAGAAAAGTGAGAAGGAACAGTCAGGCAGGTAGCAGGAGAATGAAAAGAGAACATTGTCATAAAAACTCAGAGGAGAGAGAGCATAGGTTGGTCAAGTCAAGAGGAATGAAGACTTGGGTGGGGGGAAGGCCTTCAGGTGAGGCAATTAAGATACTGACAAATTGAGACAGAGCAGCTTCAGCTGAATAATCAACTCAGAAGACACATTGCAAATGTCACAGAGTGAGAGGTAAGGAAGTGAAGAGAAGGGAGGTAGATGGCTGAGAATTTGTCTAGGAAATACAGGAGCCAAACCAATGTTTATGTAGCTTGGAAGGTGCTTGGTTAAACTGGAGGTTTTTAGGAATGGGGGGTATTTTAGAGTACTTGTAAGTAGTAGGCAACAAATTGTTAGATAGGAAGAGATTGAAGATGATAGAATAGAGATGGCTTTGGAATAAATCAACTAGAAAAACAGATGGAAGCTCAGATTCTTATAATCTAGCCACTGCTCAGATTCTTAAAATCTAGCCAATAGCTCACTAACATTCAGACTCCTTAAGAGTTTGTCCAATGTGATATTCTAATAAACCTTGTCTTTGGCTGAAAGAAGGCTTGGGTCGAATTCTTTCAGGCAAGATCTGAGTGTTGTGATATTGGGGCACTAGCATGCCTAAACACCTGAACCTCAACATTTTGGTGGCCCATACAGGGAAACTGTCTAACCCCAAGTCCTTCTCCAGCCGAGATTGGAAGGTATGTAAACCTCCTCCTCCTTTCTTGCTCTGCAGTTGGGGTTGCTCTCCAAGCACCAAGGCTTGGAGGTGCTTTTTGGACAGAGAGCTATGAGGCTGTCTCACACTAAGCCTGACACTTTCAGGCTCTCAGTCAACTGGGTCAGTTTGAGGCCATGGACCTGGGTGCACCTTCCGCAGCATAGAGGACAAGGACGACACCCTACCTGTAAGTGTATGCCCAATTCTGTCAATTCTCTAGGTGCTATGGAATTAGGGGAAACTATAGTTGCTTTTTGGTTCCCTGAGGCTTACTTACTCCTTTCCCTCTACACCCTTGAATCCTCCTTCATGGAGGTTACAGGGAAAAAGTTAAAACAGCTAAAAATATCTTGACAGATTCTAGAGGTTTCATGATTGATCACTGAGGAGTTTTGAAACTCCTCCTTACAACCCTGGTCATTCCTTTCTCCCACTCCCTTCCCTTGAGTCAAGAGGGTATTTGTAGAAGAGAGTTTCACCCTTTACCCCTCACCTTTGATTTTGCCCTCCTCCACCTGGAGAAAGGAAGGAAGGGGGAGGGGCAGCAGCTACAGCATGGGCCCCATTGGCAATGGCCTTAGGGTCTCTTCCTTTGCCTGGAAGCATCACCGTTCAGCACATCCTACTCAAGGTGAAGAAGTTAGCCTCTGAACTTGAGTAAGCATGCTCTTTTAAAGTTGTAGGTTTTTTCTTTTTTTTTTCTTAATTTATCTTGATTTATCAACAATTACTTCCATAAGCTTTTGAGTTTTAAATTTTTCTCCCTCTTCCTAAGACGGTGAGCAATCTAATATAGGGTAGACATATACATTCTTATTGAACATATTTTCACATTAGTGGTGTTGTAAGTAAGAATTGGAACTAATAGGAGGAACCACCAGAAAAAGGAAACAAAACACAAAAGAAGAAAAAAAATAGCAAATAGTATGCTTTTATCTGCATTGAAACTCCATAGTTCTTTCTTTGGATGTGGATAGCATTTTCCATCATGAGTCTTAGATCCCTGTATTGCTGAGAGGGATTAAGTCTATCAAAGTCACATCACTCAATGTGGCTGTGAGTATGTACAACGTTCTCCTGGTTCTGCTCACTCCCCTCAGTATCAAACCATACAAATCTTTCCAGGTTTATCTGAAGTCTGACTGTTCATCATTTCTTATAGCACAATAATATTCCATAACATTCATATATCACATTCACAATTAAGATAACTATCTGTGTCTTTCTCTTCATCCTTTTCCCCCCTGTTTATTCTTTTCTTTCTCCTTTCTCCTTTTCCCTCCTCACTAATGTTTTGCTTTTGACCACTGCCTCCCTCAGTCCCACCTTCCTTCTATTAGCCCCATCACTTTTCTTTCCCCTTTTCCCTCCTACTGCCTATAGGGTATGTCAGATTTCTCTTCCTAACTGATTATGTTATTCCCTTCTTAAGCCAAATCTGATGAGGGTAAGGTTCAAACAATGCTCATCTCCCTCCCTTCTTTCCCTCTGCTATAATAGGTTTTTTGTGCCTTTTCCTGTGATGTAATTTACCCTTGTCTGACTCCTCCTTTCCTTTTCTCTCTGTACATTTTCTTAGTTAGATCAGATTAATTCATTTACTTGGATCCATTTAACCCACTTGATTAGATTTTTTTCATCATTACATCAAAGTCAACTTATAACCACCCCCTTTATGTATATCCCTTTAACATGGTGTAACAACAATACAGTTCTCAAGTGTTATCTTCCCTTGTAGGGATGTAAATAGTTTGCCCTTATTAAGAACATGTTGTTACTTTCTGTCCCATTTACCTTTTATGTCTCTCTTGAGTCTTGTATTTGAAGATCAAATTTTCTGTTGAGCTCTGGTCTTTTTATCATGAAGGTATGGAAGTCCCCCATTTCATTGAATATCCATCTCCTCCCCTGAAAGATCATGCTAATTTTCACTGGGTAGTTGATCCTTGGTTGTAATCTAAGCTCCTTTGCCTTATGGAATATCATATTCCATGCCCTATGGTCTTTCTGATTGTGGTTTCATGATATTTAAATTGTTTCTTTCTGACTGCTTGCAGTATTTTCTCTTTGACCTTGTAATTTTGGAATTTGGTTACTATATTCCAAGGTGTTTTCAATTTGGGACCTCTTTCAGGAGGTGATCGGTGGATTCTTTCTATGGCTATTTTACCCTCTGGTTCTAGGACCTCAGGGCAGTTTTCCTTTATGATTTCCTGAAAGATATTGTCCAGGCTCTTTTTTTCATTGTGATTTTCAGGTAGACCAATAATTTTTAAATAGTCTCTCCTGGATCGTTTTCCCAGGTCAGTTATTTTACCAATGAGATATTTTACATTTTCATCTTTTTTTTATTCTTTTGTTTTTGTTTGACTGATTCTTGCTCTCTCATAAAGTCATTAACTTCCATTTGCTCAATTCTAATTTTTAACAAATTGTTTTCTTCTATTAGATTTTGTACCTTCTTTCCCATTTGACCAATTGTATTTTTTAAGGACTTGTTTTCTGCAGTTAATTTTGTCCTTCCTTTTCCAAGCTATTGACTCTCACTTGCACACCTCTTATTTCTTTTCCCACTTTTTCTTCTACCTCTCTCAATTGGCTTTTAAAATCCTTCTTGAGCTCTTCTAAAAAGGCTTTTTAGGCTTCAGACCAGTTCATAATCCCTTTTGAAATTGCAGATGTGGGTTTGTTGACAATGTTGTCCTCTTCAGAATTTCTTCCTTGATTTTCACTCTTCCCATAATAAGAATCTGTCGTATGTTTCTTTTTGCTCTTGGTGTTTGCTTATTTTAAAGTTGTAGTTTTTAACTGTTAATGATGAGATGTTGATTCTATGTGTGACGTACACATGTAACAAAACTGAAGTCACCTGATTGGTAATGGGTTTGTTTCAAGTTTCAAATTGGTGAACTTTTTGTATCAGTTATGTCAAGCAACTTTTCATAGTTTTGTTACTACTAAAATAATTTGGCTATTGTTGGTTATTGTTTTAATGTGTAAACTTGCAAAAAAGCTTGTTTGGGTTTTGATTTGCTGAGAATTTACAAATACATAGAAATCTCTAATGATTGGCTTTTTATACCAGGACAAATTTAAGTTTGAGATGTAAATCCTGGAAAAGTTTTCCTAAGCTGTGATTAATGAAACTTGCTGTTTGAGGTAAAAGCTCCTAGGATTTTATTTTGAGTTGTCTGATGTATCATAATCCATTGATAATCAATAATCCACCATCTGAGAGAAATATCATACGCTGCTCAAAGAATGTGATACTGGTGGGAAGTCAGCATAGGGAAAAGCTGAGAGGACAATTTTAGCCTCAGTCTAAGATGGGATCCTCCTGGCTCAGTTTCCCCATTATGTTCCTTTGAAAAGGAATGTTACCCACCTGGCTATTCCTGAGTCTGGCTTTGAGGTGGATTTGATACTTTGTGGTTGGAAAACTGAGTTATCTGAATCCAAACAGAGTTAAGGATGTTTTACCCCATAAACAGAGTTCTGCAGATTTGTGTCTACCAGACTACAGGCCATTCACCTACAGTTGATAGCAAACAGCAGGTACCAGCCAATGTCCCCCCATCATTCCCCATTGCAGCCTGTGCTTTGTTCCAGTCAACCTCCTTGGGACCATCTCAAGATGGGGATAGCCCTATATCCCTTGCCAGCAGGAAGCAGTTTCAGAAGCCAAGACCTTCATCCCTTACCCCAAAAGAATTTAGGTCCCATTTGTTTGAGGGGTAAATGATGAGGATGGGATCTAGACCCCAAAAAGGAAAAACCCTGGACTTTCCTAAGTGGCCAAATCTCTGGAGTTTGCCTTAGAGTATAATCTCATCAACTGGCCTTTTGATATTGCCTACACACAACCTCCCAATTCTCTGTTACCCTTAACCTAGCCTAGCCCTCCATTGTCTTAACTCCCCAGACCCCAGGTCACTTCCCACCCTTAATCATATCTAGACTCCATTCTCCCTTGGCCACATGGTCCAGGTCCCTGGAGTTCTATTACCTCATAGACTATTTGGGCACTCCTAGATCCCTCCCATAGTCTTTCTGTTTATAAGATCCATTTTGTCTCCATTAAGATGCTCAGATACTTATAATCTAGCCACTGCTCAGATTCTTAAAATCTAGCCGATAGTTCACTAATATTCAGACTCCTTAAGAGTCTGCCCAAAATGATTTTCTAATAACCTTGTTTTTGGCTGAGAAAAAGAAAAAGAAAAATGAGTGGAGATAGAATCAAGGATATGTGTTGATTTGGGTGAGGAAGAGGACCCCCTCTTTAACAGAGAATGGAGTTTGTGAGAAAATGGATAATGTTATCAAGGAGTTGTTGTCATTGTCTTCATCATTGTAATTCTTGTTGTGTCTTTTAGAAGAGACATTAGGAAATTCAAGGTGGAATTGCCTCTATTTTCTCATCTGAGAGTGGGAGGGGGAACAGTGGGTGTCAGAGGCTTGAGAAGAGAAACAAGGTTTTTTGGAACATTTTCGTAGGGAGTAAAATAGAGAATCAGGGAGGAATAAAAAGATTTTTGTCTCATGTGGTTGTCCTGTATTAGAAATATGATTTTTCATCTAAGGCTGATCAGAAGCTAAGCAATTGGTTGTACAACAAAGAAATAGCAATCTCAAGAGTTTTATTGATTTTTTTTTTGCCAATAAGGCAGATCAAATATGTTGTGAGAGAGGAAATAATGTGCCATTAGTGCTTTAGTGGGAAAAAATTGTTTGGCACCTCACCTAAGAGTTTCTTAGCTATTGGGTCACCCAAAATGAGGTTTACAGCCTGATCAAAATAAATAAATAAATACATAAATAAACAAATAAATAAATACGTGCATACATAAGTAAACAAACAAATAAACAAATAAATGTTTGGTATTCATTGAAAAAACAGAAATAAAACAAAAGGGCAAGAAATTTAAAAGAGAGGTTAACACAGCATTGAATTGGTAACTGTAAGGTCAGTGTTGGGAAGAGTGGAAAGTGAAGCCATGCCAGTATTCATAGCCTGGGCAATCATTGAGGAATGCAGAGAATGGAGACCATGATATGGATGAAAAATTGGTTTATGGCAAGTAAAGATACGGGGAGAGATGGAACAACAGGAAGTTGTGTCCTATAAAAACAGTCCAATCAGATGTAGAGAAGATAGTTTGGGCTATGTGGTGAAGCTGAGGGCTGTCAGGCCTAAGAGAACATTTCTCCTTGTCCTCTGTATTATTTAAGTCATTTTTATTTTGTTATACTTTCTGTATGTACAGTAGAAATCTATTTTCTTAATCTTATTTTCATAATATCATTGTTAAAGATATTAGATTTCTTAATCTATTTTTATAATCATATTGCTAAAGAAATTTCAGAATTCCTGATCACAAAAGTGGAACATATAGAGGTTGATAGCAAGATCAAGACTATCACATTATGTCACTGAAGTGAAGTGGGAGGGGGTAAGTCATGGGAACTAAGAAAACTGAGTGAATGTGAGGCTAGAATGTTTGAAAGAACATGTTGAAGAGCACTAAAAGGAGGGCAGGGGTTGAGGTAAAAAGGAAAACTGTGATCTAGGTATTGAAATCCTTGAGAAAAAAGGGAGAATGATCTTGAAGTGGGTTGGAAACAGTCACCAAGATGGGGGTTAAATGATACTGTGGATAGACTGAACTTCAAAGGAGAGGTCACCAAATGATCAGCAACAAAGAGAGTATGGAAATGGTTATGCAGACCAAGAAGGGGTAAGTTGACTTTTCTTCCATGTCATAGAATAATAAAGAAAGTACAAGCACAATTGGAAAGGATGGCCAAGGATGCAGGGTCTTCTAGAGGGAGAGTCTAGTTTCTGTGAGTTCCAGAATATGGGATGATCATGAGTGATAATTTTCTATATTCCCTGTTTTTTGTATTTATATTACTAAATATGACAGTCAGTTTTACCTGGAAGAATAGGCAACATACTTGTTTTAATATTTAAATGAAAAATAATAGAAGCAACAAACCTAGCTTCTCATTAATGCACCATATTTAGAAAATTCTTATTACAAAGCAATATCTTTTTCTCTAACTCTGGAATGTATGGCAGTTCAAGCATTATTTAAATGAGCTGCAGAAAATATTTTTTAAAAACAAAACCCTTAAATGTCTAACTGTAAAATAGAAAACAAATAAATTAATTCAATTGCATGCTACAAACAGTGAATTTGGAGTACTGCTGTTGGTTAATATTCTCTTAGAAGAAAAATCTCTAGTCTCTGAAGAAAGGAAAGCATTTTGAAAATAATTCCTTGATAATTGTCATTGATATACTTCCAATTTACAAAACACTGCTTAGAAATATCACACATTTTTCTAATGTGTGGGCTGCAAAAAAAAAAAAATCTTGCTATATATGGACTGTATTTCTCCTGAGAAGGGGAAAGTTAGCTGTATGTCTTCTAATAGCAAGTATTGAGGAATGTATTCTCCAAATAGGAAATTGGAGGTGAGGAGTCAAGAAAAGTTGAAATATTTTTTATAAGTATATAAATGGAGTCAACCAGTAAACATATGAGCAAAGGGGGGATCGTTTATGAAAGATAATTTACCAAAATGACATAATCACACTGAGTACTCAGCCAGCCAATAAATAGTGTAATGAGACCCTAATTCCTAGTTTGTCTACTTCTAAAATCAAAATGAAGGCAGACAATGAAGGAGAATGAAGAACTACAGGAATTTAGAATCTATTGGTACCTCATTTTGTTGGTTTGGTCCTTGGGAATATTTTTCTATTTTTCTTTTTTACATTCTTATTAAACATATTTTCACATTAGTGATATTTTAAGGAAGAATCAGAACCAATAGGAAGAACCATCAGAAAGAAGAAACAACAAAACAGAAGAAAAAATAGCAAATAGTATGCTTCAACCTGCATTCAAACTTCATAGTTCTTTCTCCTTATGTGGGTAGCATTTTCCATCATGAGACCTTTGGAGATGTCTTAAATCCTTGAATTACTGAGAAGGGCAAAGTCTCTCAATGTTAGTCATTGCATAACATTACTATTATTGTGTACAATGTTCTCCTGGTTCTGCTCACTTCACTCAACATCAATCCATACAAGTCTTTCCAGGTTTTTCTGAAGTCCGCCTGCTCGTCATTTCTTATAGCACAATAGCATTCCATTACATTCATATACCGCAACTTGTTCAGTCATTCGCCAATTGATGGGTATCCTCTCAATTTCCAATTCTTTGCTACCACAAAAAGAGCTGCTATAAATATTTTTGTAAATGTGGGTCTTTTTCCCCCATTTGTATTATCCCTTGGGATACAGTCCTAGAAGTACTATTGCTAGGTCAAAGGATATGCACATTTTTATAGTCCTTTGGGCATAGTTCCAAATTGCTCTCCAAAATGGTTGAATCATTTCACAACCCCACCAACAATGCATTAGTGTTCCAATTTTCTTACATCTTCTCCAACATTTGTCATTTTCCTGTTTTATCATCTTGGCCAATCTATAGGTGTGATGTGGTACCTCAGAGTTGTTTTGATTTGCATTTCTCTAATCAATAGTGATATAGAGTATTTTTTCATATGACTATGGATGGCTTTAATTTTTTCACCTGAGAACTGCCTGTTCATATCCTTTGACCATTTATCAATTCAGAAATGACTTGTATTGTTATAAATGTGACTTAATTCTCTATATATTTGAGAAATGAGGCCTTTATCAGAAACACTGACCGTAAAAATTGTTTCCCAGCTTTCTGCTTTCCTTCTAATTTTAGTTGCATTGGCTTTGTTTATGCAAAAACTTTTTAATTTAATATAATCAAAATGACCCATTTTGCATTTTGTAATGTTCTCTGTGTCCTGTTTTGTCATGAATTCTTCTGTTCTCCATGAATCTGATAGGTGAACAATTCCTTGCTTTCCCAGTTTGCTTATAGTATCAGCCTTTATATCTAAATCATGAACCCATTTTGACTTAATTTTGGTATATGGTGTGAGATTTTGGTCTATGCCTAGTTTCTGCCATACTATTTTCCAGTTTTCCCAGCAGTTTTTGTCAAATATTGAGTTCTTATCTCAAAAGCTAGGGTCTTTGGATTTATCAAATACTAGATTACTATAATCATTGCCTACTGTGTCTTGCATACCTAATATATTCCACTGATCCACCACTCTATTTCATAGCCAGTACCAAGTAGTTTTGATGATTACTGCATTATAATATAATTTAAGGTCTGGAACAGCTAGGCCACCTTCCCCTGCATTTCTTTTTATTAATTCTCTTGATATTCTGGACCTTTTGTTATTCCAAATGAATCTTGTTATTATTTTTTCCATCTCTATAAAATAATTTTTTGGTAGTTTGATTGGTATGGCACTGAATAAGTAAGTTAGCTTAGGTAGAATTGTCATTTTTTTATTATATTAGTTCGGCTGACCCATGAGCAACTGATGTTTTTCCAATTGTTTAGATATGACTTTATTTGTATGTAAAGTGTTTTGTAATTGTGTTCATATACTTCCTGGGTTTGTTTTGGTGGGTAGACTCCTAAATATTTTCTATGTCTACAGTAACTTTAAATGGAATTTTTCTTTGTAACTCTTGCTGTTGGGCTTTGTTGGTAAAATATAAAAATGCCAATGATTTATGTGGGTTTGTCTTATAGCCTACAACTTTGCTAACACTGTTTATTCTTTTAAGTAGTTTTTTACTTGATTCTCTAGGATTCTCTAAGTATATCATCATATCATCTGCAAAAAATGATAGCTTTATTTCTTCTTTGCCTTTTCTAATACCTTCAATTTCTTTTTGTCCTCTTATTGCTAAAGCGAATGTTTCCAGTACGATATTGAACAACAATGGTGGTAATGGACATCTTTGTTTCACTCCTGATCTTATTGGAAATGCTTCTGGCTTGGCCCCATTACATATGACGCTTGCTAAAGGTTTTAGATAGATGCTACTTATTATGTTAAGGAAGACTCCATTTATTCCTATGCTGTCTAGTGTTTTCAATAGGAATGGGTGTTGTATTTTGTCAAAAGCTTTTTCTGCATCTATTGAGATGATCATGTGGTTTCTGTTAGTTTTGTTGTTGATATGATCAATTATGCTGAATGCCCTGCATTCCTGGTATAAATCCTACCTGGTCATAGTGTATTATTCTTGTGATAAGTTGCTATAATCTATTTGCTAATATTTTTTATTTAAAAATTTTGCATCTAAATTCATTAGGGAAATTGGCCTATAATTTTCTTTCTCTGTTTTGACTCTTCCTGGTTTAGGTATCAGTACCATATTTGTATCATAAAAATTTAGTAAGACTCCTTCTTCACCTATTTTCCTTAATAGTCTATATAGTATTGGAATTAATTGTTCTTTAAATGTTTGATATAATTTGCTTATAAATTCATCTGGCCCTGAAGATTTTTTCCTAGGGAGTTCATCAATGGTTTGTTCAATTTCTTTTTCTGAGATGGGGTTATTTAAGTATTTTACTTCCTCTTCTGTTAATATGGGCAATTTATATTTATGTAAATATTCATCCATTTCACTGATTGTCAAATTTATTGGCACACTGTTGGGCAAAATAGTTTCTAATTATTGTTTTAATTCCCCTTTCCTTGGTGGTAGATTCACATTATTTCTTTATATTTCAAAAAAAATTATTTGTTTTAGAAATTCTGTTGTCCTTTGGCTTGGTTGAAAACAGTAGCAGCAATAACACTAAATAATAGTAATACTGAAACTACAAAAATGAAGCACTGTTTTTATGAATATTTGAGGGAAGGGAGCTAGAGTCAAAAAATGAAGAAAGGTAGCATCGTGGAAAAGTGTTGACTTGGGAATCAGAAGACAGAGGTTCAAATCCACAATAGGATTTGAATAGGTTTAGGGATCTCTGATGAATAACTTGGAAAATCATCCTATCAACTCTTCTGAGATTTATATGATTCTATGAAGATGTTAGTGTGTATTATTAGATTGCCTCAAAGACAACTTACTCATTTGGGTCTTAAACCTTTATACAATTAATAACTTATTTTTGAACGGGACCAAGGAGGTGGCTCACTTAATAGATCTCAATATGAGAGTATTTCAAAAGATAAAAGAAAAAAAATTACAACATAACATTTTTGGGGGGAGGGGAGCTTACACATATGTAGTGTATTTTCCTCATCTAAATTGGGAGGTAGATTCTTGTTGTAAATTATGCAAGAAAATTGTTTAATTTAAAATTTTTTACAAATTGTATTCTATCAATCCCAAGAATTGTATACTATCTTTTGTAAATGTATGTACACAATATGGTAATAACGAATAGTCAGAAATCCTAGGCAATAGGAACTAGTTATATACTACTTTGAAGATTTTGGCATTTAGCCGTTGGCACTACCTTGAAGACATTGGCATTCTAGCATATCATTGCATTGTTTTCGGATCATAGCTCTGTCATCCAAAGTACTAGCATTTATTCTAGAATGAAATATAATCATATGTGTACATTATTTTAAACATTAAATATATATATATATATAATGTATGTGTGTACATATGTATTTATATATCATACATAAGTGTATATGTAAATGTGTACATATATGTCTATGATTTTGAGATATTGGAAATTTTCTCAAAAAAAGAAAAAATTTGTACATTTTGTTCATCTAAAGTTCACATTATCACATATGTTCTCATGAAAAGAAGCAACAATCTACCAGAGCAACAATTTAAAGGTTTTCGGGGAATGTTAGTTTCATATTAGCTTCAGAGATAGCACCTAATCGAAATTATTGAATGAATAAAATCCTCTTTCCATGAATGTTTCCTGAGTGATCTTACAATAACTGCTACTATTGGATATGGTGACAATATATTATTTATTCCTTTTTTTCCTTTTGAACATAATTAAGCAAGACACAATTATAGAAGTTAAACATTACAGTATCATAGTCAAAGTTATGCCCACCTTTGCCATTCATTCAGAAAGAATTTATTTCAATCCTGTATAGTTACAGAATGTCTATTATCTTTATTTAAAAAGTGAGATGAATTTCTCTTTGTTTAAAAGCAGAAGAGATATTTAAATTTTAAAGGAGTAGAAAACCTATTCATTGCAGATACCAAAACTATAAAAGAATAGACCTTTGAAAGATGTACTGGACTTGATTTCATTTAAAAATATTAAGGATGATTCACAAAATTATACATGGCTCCATTTTTTTTTATGAAGGCTGGATTTAGTTCTTTGGAAATCATCATTCAGTTTCAATGTAGCACATTCTAGGGTGTAGTGGATAGAAGGCCTATCTTGTAATTATAAGACCTTAGTTCAAGTCTGATATCTGCTGCACTAGACTCTTGATTATGGAGAAATCACTTTACCCACTGAGGGAATCCTGGCTCTAGATTAAATAACTAACAGAGGGAGAAATGATACCAAGAATACCAAGACATGTGCAAAAACAATTTTAGAATAAAGTTGAGAAATTCATTCCTATTATTCATTGCCATAATTATATCTACTGAGGTACATTCTGGATAAACATACTGGATATATATTTAGGGACTATTCTAAGGATGATGGTTTCTTAAATAATTTTTCTTAAGAATATGATACTAGCCTTCTGTATTCTAGTATGCATGTGAACTGCCTCCTAGAGCAAAGATGGATAGCCTTTATTACTGCTTTCTCTGAGAAGGTTGATAAAATAATGCCAATGACTTCCTAAGTTACTGAGGTGAGAAAAAAACTATCAATTTACTACATATAAAGAATGGAAATAAAATCATTAAGAAGCCAATGTGAAAATTTCTACTAAATGTTTTGATAAAGGTGTTCTGCTCACTTTTGCACCCAACACCTTTGTACTGACAAAGATGATTTTATTTAGACCCCTATTTTCTTCCAATCTGTATTAATCAGTTTCATGTGATTCCATACTGTGCTATAGAAAATACTGTGCTGTAGAAAAAAATCAACACAAGACTAACTTTTTTGGCTGCACTTCACTCATACTGTTTGCAGTACCATAAAATTTCCACATCTTTTTCAGAGAAACTATTGTCTAACTATGTCTCCCCAATATTATGCATTCGAAGTTAATTGTTTTTACATCCATGTAAGTGTTAAGATATATTCCTATTTCATGTCATCTTATTAGACAGCCCCAAACTCACTTATCAAGATATGTTTGGATCCTGATTCTTTAACCCAGTGTTTGCTATCCCTCTCAGCTCTGTGTCTGTAATGTGAATATTTGATAAGTATACTATATGTATCTCTATACAAGAAGATGGATGGGACAAGCCTTTATGTAGCACCTACTATGTGCCAGGCATTTTACTAAGTGCTTTTCAAATATCTCGTTTGATCTTCATAATAACCCTGTGAGTTTGGTTCTGTTAGTATCTCCATTTGACAGTTGAGGAAACAGGCAAGCAGAAGTTAAGTGACTTGTACAGAGTCACACAGATCATAAGTGTCTGAAGTAAAATTCAAATTCAGGGCTTCTTTACTTCAGGCCTAGTACTCTCTCCATTGCATCATTTAGCTCCCTCTAAGGCACTATCTAAAATGTTCTATGGCACCATCAACCACAGAGTCCTCAGGTACTCTACTATATTACATTAAAATATACTCTTTACATTTGACCATTCAACTAATACAGAACACATCTATTTGGGTTATTATCTAATACACATCCCTCTATCCTATCCACAGAAGAATATGAAATATTTTCTATTTCCAGGAGAACAAAGATTGAAACTATCTTTGTTTACCAGGAGCTCAAATAACTTGTTTCCTTTGAATATAGAAAGTCATAATCTAGTTAGAGCTTTCATCCCAATAAGTTTCCAGACTATGTCTAAAGTCAAATTTCTCTTTTTCCATTAAGCCTTCACTCTGATTCTTGCCTAAAATTTGTATATTTTTTTCTTATAGACCCTAGCAGGTATCAATTTTGTCATTAGCTCCTTCCTAGAATTTTGTCTCCTATGAGCTATGGATTTCAACAGCTATTCTTCCCATAATACTTATTATTTGTGGCATCTATCTTCTTGTATATACGTAATCAATTTTCTCCCAGCTCCCAACTCAATTTTTCTGCTTAATTTTTATTTATTTATTTATTTATTCATCATTTTTAGATTTGCAAGGCACCAGATAAATACATTTTTAGCAGCCTTTGTTGGGTGTACTCCATACCTAACCATAGAGGTTATATCATCAGCAAATAAGGATCATTTTATCTCCTCTTTCCTTATCTTTCTTTTTAATTTCTTTCTCTTGTCTTTGCTATTTCCATTGTTTCCAAAATCACATCAAATAACAGTGAGGAGAGTGGGTATCCTTGCTTCATTCTTGCTTTTATTAGAAAAGCATTTAGTATGTCCTATTGTATATGACATTTGCTTTTGGTTTAAGATAAAGGTTTTCATATTTAAATTTGTCTCTCTATGCCTGTAGTTTATAGGGTTTGTAGTCATCATAGTTCATATCAAAGGCTTTTTCTGCATTGATTGAGATAATCATGGAGTTTAGGAGTTTCAAAAATATGATTATGGTGATTGTTCTGTTAATGTTGAACTATCCTTGCATATGTAATAATTAATGAGTTCTTGAATGAATCACTATGGTTTGTTTGACATAAGCATATTTAAATTTTTAAGTAATGTTTTCATAAATAATATTGATCTATATTTCTCCTTATGTGGATTTTTTTCATCCCTGGTTTAGGTATCAATTATATTCATGTCATAAAAGGAATCTGCTAAAATACTTTCTCAATGTTTGTGACTATTTTGAATAGAATAAGTCTTAATTGTATTTTGAAAGTTTGATAAAATTCTCCTATGAATCCATCAGGACCTGAGGTTCTTTTATTTCCTTTTTGGTAGTTGCTTTATAATTAAATCTATTTCCTTTTCTGAGATTAGATTGGCATATTTATTTGTTCTTCTGTTAGTTTGGGTTTTGTATTTTTGAAGGTATTCCTTTATTTCTCTTGTGTTCTCAATCTTGATAGCATATGTCTGCACCATGATACTTCTTCTGAGTTTGGATAATTTTTTTTTATTTCTTCTGAATGTATTGTGATTTCACCTTGTTCTTTTCTATCTTGTGGATTTGATTTTTTGTTCCTTTTTAATCAGATTGACTAAAGGCTTATCCATTTTTTTAGTATTTTCAAAGAATCATGTTTTGGTTTCATTTGTCATTTCTACTGGTTTTTTCCCATTTTGGCTTCAAGTTTATGTTTCCTTTAATGTTTAATATTTCTTTTTTGGTACTTAATTTGCTCATTTTGTTTTGCTTCTTAATTTAAAAATATGTGTATTCAGGTCATTAATCCTCTCCTTTTCTATTTTGTTAACATGTGTTTTTAGTGATATGATATTCCCCATAAAACCTGCTTTAGCTATCTTGCCAAAATTTTTATGTCAGTCCATCATTATGATTTTCTTTCACACAATTATTTGTTTCTGTAATTTGTTCTTTGACCCATTCATTATTTAGGATGTCATTGTTAAATCTTCATTTGGATTTTGATATTATTTTTTATTGTATATAATGAATATATTTACAATTTTGGACTTCTGACATTTATTTGCAATATATCTGTTGCCTGATACAAGGTCAATTCTTATGAAAATTGAATGTGATGCTAAAAATTACAAAATTCCTTATCAGTCCCATTTAGAAAATGCCATAAGTATAGCTTCCCTTTCATTTATTTTTCTGTTAGACATCCAGAATTGAGAGAGGCACACTGAAACCTCCTACTACTATTGTACTACTCCTCATGTATTTTTATAGTTCTGTTAATTTTTTTTTATAAATTTAGATATTAAAAATATTTGGAACATAGAAATTTAATATTGAAATCAGCTTTTTGTCCTTGGTTCCTTTCAGCATAAAGTATTTTTAAATTTTTTTTTCTCTTTTTAGATTAAGAATGTTTTGCTTTGTCTGACAGTGTGATTACAAATCCTACTTTTTTGGATTTACCAGATGTATAATGACTTCTCCAACTCCTTATTTTTGTTTTCTGTATGTATTTATTTTTAAAATGTGTTTTTGTAAGGAACATATTTTGGGGTTTTGTTATCCAATCTGATACTCTTTTTCATTCTATTGAATTACTTAACTCATTCACATTTAAAGTTTAACAGTTGAGTTTATATTTTCCTCCATATGTCACTATTTTTTTTTCAATTAGAATCCCTCTCTTCCTCTGTATAGTATTTTGTCTCATTAGTTATTTCAGCTTAACCTACTTTACAATAACCCTGTTCCCAGTGTCTCTCTTACCTTTGCCCTCAAGTCTCCCTGCTTTTATTTGTTTTACTTTTCCCTAGGTCTGTTTAATTTATTAGTTCCTTTTTTCTTACTTAGTTTTCTAGATATTTAATTAGTCCCTTCATTTTCCCCTCTTAGTTGAATAGTCAAATACCCCCCTTTTTTCTTCCTCCTACTTATTTTATTCATTAGTTGTTTGTTTGTTTTTTTTTTAAATTTCTTTCTGTTCTAGACTTTTATTCTGTGATTGATGGCCCTTACACCTGTTTAGTCTGTCTTGCATCTCTACATTACTGGTGAAATGAAAGCTTCTAAGGTACCTATTTTGGGTTCCCATTTCTATCCAGTTTCCATGTTTTTCCTTTGCAAATCTTGCCCCCTGGCCTTCTTGTTCTGTAGTGTCTCACTTTTAGAAATACCAATTCCTTCAGAGGATAAAGAACATACCACAGCATAGTAAGAATTTTCCTACGTTCTTGGTTGTACATTTCATTATTAAACTTTCTCCTCACTCTCATCCTTTTTCTTTCTCATTTACTATGAAATCTCCTTCCTAGGTCCATACTCTCCCATTATTCAGGCTGTCAGTTGCCTGCAGGATCTCTGATTTCCTCCTACTGGAGCATGGGTCTCACTAAGCACTAAATTCCTATACTTTATACACATTGTAATGTCCCCATCTCCCTTTACAGTATATCTCTCTTTCCCCCATGGAAGCATTCACAATAGTATCCCCTCTTACCTTGAAACAGGATTACCTTCTGGCTGCATGTTTCAAGCCCTTCCTTTGCTTACTCATAGATTCTCCTATATGCTCTCTTCATCCTGAGAGAATATAGGAATTTTTCCCACTTCATTGTTAACCTTTCACTTGATTAGTGTAAACCACACATTCCCCTCTATCTTCTTCCTCCCATCTCTGTTTTTATATGTCTTCCCATTTTATAGTATAGTCATAAAAAAAATCAATTCACTTACGAGTAGTTATTATTAGATTTAATTCACAATGTGTCTGGCCTCTTTCTTGACATCTCTTCTGTTTGCTTTTTATTTTCACCTGTGTCATGGATCCATCAAAGTCCCTAAACATCATTGACTATAACTATTTGTATTATTATAAGAAAAACATAATGGCATAGTTGATAAGGAGATGAACATATAGTCAGGAAGACTTGGGTTGGAATCCTACCACAGGTACTTAGTAGTAATGTAACATCGGACCAGAAACATAGACTCATGAGGTTTTTTTTTTTCTCATTTGCAAAATAATACTATTTTGTTTTTTTCACATGCTTAGGGTAGAGAGTTCCCTAGTTTATCAACAAGTTTGAGGCCTGTCAGTTGCCCTTAACCTGGTTTAGCCCATCTGTCAAGACAGTTTACCAGGGTATGGCTACTGTACAAGCTATAGTTCTTGGAGCCATAGGTTAGAGTCAGGTGAAGGTGGACACTAAAGGTGGATAAGCAGCTCTGAAAAGATCTCTGCAAGTCCTTACACCAGCAGTGGTAGTCCTCTCTGTACACCCCATACACCTCAACAATAAATATAGAACATATCTAACTGTGTTCTGGGGAGGATCAAACAAGATAATACAAAGTGCTTTCTAGATGAAGTGCTATATAAATAGCAGATATTTTTATTAGGATCATTAGAAAATGTGGTACATAGTAGACACTCCAGAAATGGATTAATGGATGGATTCATTGTAATTTCTTGCTGAAGGATTGTCAATCACTAATTTCCTATGAACTGCATGAACCACACATCCCAAAAACTATTCAGTGCTTCAGAAATTGACATGACAGCACTAGATCTCACTTAAGCTAAAAATTAGTCATCATAAAAGAACCACAAATACAATTAATGAATTTGCTTGTACTTACTATCTATTCATAGACTTTGATCCAAGTTTAGCTTTTGAGATATTACATTCCAGCATACCAAGGGTCTGTGATTTCTCCCTTACCCCCATAGATCAGAACTGATCTTAGCTTTAGCAGATGTTCATAATTGTCTGTAACATCATCATCATCATCATCAACATCATGCTGTGACCAAACTATTTATGATAAGTCTCTTAGAACTCAACAAGCCTAGTTCTCAGATAATAGACATACAATTAATTGCAGAGCCCATGCTAAAACCATTTCCAGGTTAGCAGTACTTGCCAGAGCCTGCACTCTACTGACCTACCCTTTGAGAATCTCCATATTATGAAAATACATCATAGGACAGTTCACTTATAGTGGAGGCTTTCACTATTAGGCTAATATAGATAGCAGTTGGCTATGTTAAATAAGATAGAGGTTGGACCTATGATTTCATTGCTATAAGCAATTCCCAAATTAGGAAACTCTCTATCAGTGTAGGTTGGTAAGTTTGTCATCTTAGAGGCTTGTATAGAGAGCACTGAGAGTTTAAGTGATTTCCACAAAGTTACCCAGCCAATAAAGATCAGAGGAGGATCTTAAAACCCAAGTCTTCCTGTCTTCAAGGTCAACTCTCTCTGTCACACAAGGCTGACTCTTAAAACTACTTTAAATATATGAAATGTATTTACATAAATATTTTAATAAAATATTTTAATGCAGTACCTGGCTTCTTATCTCAGAAATTGAAGCTAGATTAGAATAATAAGCCTACCCCAAACTGATTATGGTGAGGAACAACCTCCATTTAAACAAAACAGAAACTGTAATTTTCCTGAGGAAGATGCAACATGTGATAATGCCGCACATATAATTACAGTATTTGGAAAGTCTCAAATTTTGCTAAGAGCTACTGTCGTAAAATGCTACAGTAACACTCTCTTTCTTTTCACATAAAGGTCAATCAGAACCTTCCCAATGTTCTAACTAAAACAGCTGCCTTAAGTGATTGCTAGTGTTTACATGGGGCCTGGAGTTCTGAGTTAAATCCAAATGACATCTAAAAATCACATTCCTATTCAAGGCTGCTTTCAGATCTAGGCAATGCAAATCAGTAATCAGTGCAATTCTTAGCGAAGATCATCCTTGGTTGAAATATCAGCTTACTGCACAAGACATTCTGAAAGCAAATAAACAACTTATTTGAAGTTTCTTTGGATATTGTCAAGGGGGAAATGACAGTAACAGGATTGATTTAGATGTGAATTGGTATTAGAGTTTGACTAGACATCATGCAGTTTGCTAGGAATCCACTAATTCTTCTAGTTCTCATTCATGAATAGATGTGTGCTATTGAAATATCCATTATAATAGCACAGTAGCATTTGTTATCATGGTTTGGTCTCAAAAGGCTAATGCTTTCACCTCCCCCAAATAGCCAATTTATGATGGTAATAAAGAAAGGAAAAAAAAAAACATTGCCACATAACTGTATCTTGTTAGCCAAAAAACAAACAAACCAACAAAAATCATATTGTCACATATGAGTCTGATCCTAATATTCTATATACTATTTAGAATCCTTATTGAAACTCAGCAGAGAAATTCCAAATAATATACTGTCTTCTTTATAGCTCAAAGTGACTTCTCATCACTCCAGATTTGTTGTGCTTGCTTGTTTGACTTTAATAACCATTGACATTGTTCTGGACTTCACAAAGATTCAGAAATTCTAGCCTTCTACAATGTAACATTCTAAGAAAGAGCTAGATAAGCAGTAATTATTTTTATTTTTATTTTTCTTATACTAGAAGTGTTTTATTAGAAGGCAGATTAGTAGATTTTAATTGATCATTCTTTCCAGGAGTATAATTAGAGTAAGCTTCCTAGAAATAAATATTGAAGCAAAGTTTGAATGAAAAGAGAAAAATGTCTAATATGAACATGTGTCCTTTCTCCCTATCCCCTCTACATGAATGATTAATCATATCCCATCTCATTGTTTCCATTAGATTATGGCACTTATCATCCCTACTCCTTTATTAATTTTCAATCTCTACCTACAGGAGCTACAGGGACACCTTAGTGAGATTCATAGATCAAAAATAAGTTTGGTTCACATAGAATCCATGTAGAAAAAAGAATAAATTTGGACAAAGATTATTTTATAGACTATGATATAGAGTAAGGTGGACAAATCAATCAATTAGTTCCTCAGAATATTTTGTGCACATACACACACACATACACACACACACACACATATATATAATATATATAATATTCACTATATAATAGATTGCTGCTATTGGTTATATATGTTTGATAGTATATGATTCATATTTATATATTACATATAATTTGTAAATATGTATTCTTATTTAATGTATATATTGTATTTAAAATTTAAAAAGAAAAGGCTGTAACTATACCCTGGATAAAAATAAGTTCTGATTTGTTGTTGTTGTTTTTTTTTTTTATACAGTAGCAGGCAAGTGACAGAAGTGTATTTCAA
>NW_020945964.1:0-2843 GCF_900497805.2 Vombatus ursinus
TTGACTTTTTTTGTGTGTGTGAGGCAATTGGGGTTAAGTGGCTTGCCTAGAGTTACACAGCTAGAGAGTTTTTATGTGTCTGAGGCCAGATTTGAACTCAGGTCCTTCTAACTCCAGAACCGGCACTCTTTCCACTGAGCCACCTAGCTGCCCTTGGAGCATTGACTTTGTTGTCTTCTTCTGGTTGTATATTTTGATCTTCTTTGTCACCAAAGAAAGATTCTATGGTCTGACATTTTTTGCAAAGTTTGCTCATGTTCCCAGTCAATTACTTGAGTTTTAAATTTTAAGGTATGAGTCTACTTCCAGGGTGGAGAATGTACTGTCCCAAGCTTTGGGGGTTTTGTGCAGCTGTTTTCAGAGATACTTCTAGGGATCTGTAAATTTTCCATTCTTCCAAGGTGGTATGGTCAAGGGCGAAGTGTTTACTCCTTTCCTGGCCTGTGCTCTGGTCTATGAATGAACAAGAGCACTCTTTTCTGCCTTAGAACTGTGAGGAGGATTCCCTCTCCACCACCACTGCAAGCTCCACCATACCAGCACTCCTCCTCACCCCAGGAAAACCACCCAGAACTGTGACCCAGATCCAAGCACAGGCAAAGTAAGAGATTCCTGCCTCAGCACCAGCAAAGAGATCCCTAAAATCCCCCTCTAATCAGCCACTCTATTCCCCCTCAGTATGTGGATCAAGAGCTCTAGAAACAGCCACTGCCCTGGGGCTGTGCTGGGACTGGGGCTGGGATTTAGCTTCTCTCTTGCCATTATCACAGATTTTTCCTTCTGACCTTCTAAGTTGTTTTTGGCATTTGTGGTTTGAGAAGTCTGGAAACCACCACAGATGCCTGAGATTCAGTCCCCTGAGGCCTGCTCCAGTTTTGCTGAGGCCTGGTCTTTGCCTGCATGTGCCCACACTGAACTATGCTCCTCTTGCAGACCTTTCCAATCAACCATCCAGGTTGTCTCTGGCTGGAAATTTGTTTCACTCTGTCTTAGTATGGGTTCTGCTGCTCTAGAATTTGTTTAGAGCCATTTTTTGCAGGTATTTGGAGGGGTTTGAGAGAGAGCTCAAGCAAGTTTCTGCTTTTACTCTGCCATCTTGACTCCGCCCCTAGTGGATTCTTTCTATGACTATTTTACCCTGTGGTTCTAGGATATTAGGGCAGTTTTCCTTGATAATTTCTTGAAAGTTGCTATCCAGACTTTTGTTTTTTTATCATGGATTTCAGGTAGTTCGATAATTCTTAAATTATCTCTCCTGGATATATTTTCCAGGTCCATTGTTTTTTGAATGAGGTATTTTATATTTTCTTCTTTTTTTCATTCTTTTGATTTTGTTTGACTGATTCTTGATGTCTCCAAAATCATTAGGTTCCACTTGCCCAATTCCAATTTTTAAGGAATCATTTTCTTCAGTTAGCTTTTGTACCACTTGTTCCATTTGGTTAATTCTACTTTTTACGCAGTTGTTTTCTTCAGTAATTTTTTTTTTCCATTTGGCCAATTGTGTTTTTTAAGGAATTGTTTTTTTTTAGTCCATTCTTGTCCTTCCTTTTCCAAATTGTTAACTCTTTCTTGCATATCTCTTATTTCATTTCCCAATTTTTCTTCTACCTCTCTTATTGTACTTTTAAAATCCTTTCTGAGCTCTTCAAAGAAGGCTTTTTTGGCTTGAGAGCAATTCATCTTCCCCTTTGAGGTTTTGAATGTAGGTAGGTAGGTATGTTGACAATGTTGTCCTCTTCTGAGTTTGTGTTTTGATCTTCCCTGTCACCATAGCAATTTCCTATGGTCAAGGTTCTTTTTTTTTTTTTTTACTTCTTGCTCTTTTTTTTTTGCCTTTTTCTTGACTTTTAAAGTTGATCTTGGAGCAGTGAGGTGGTGTAGTAGATAGAGTACCAGCCCCGGAGTCAGGAAAACCTGAATTCAAATTCAGTCTCAGACTAGACACTTGGCATTTACCAGCTGTGTGATCTTGCGCAAATCACTTAACCCCAATTACCTTGCCAAAAAAAAAATGTTCATCTCTCTTCCTGGGACAGAGGGGTCACTGTCCCAAGCTTCTTGTGCTGGGAGCTAGGGCTTGATCACTGACGTTGCATGCTGGGACCTTAGGTGCTAGCAGCTGGATGGTCTGGGGTGGCTTGGTCTAGTTGTGCCTGTTGTTGTCTGGTTTCCAAGGCTGGCAACTTGCCTTCTACACTGGAGCTGGAGGCCTCACAGCTGGCCTGCTGTGCCACTGGCCTGCTGAGCTAGGACTGAGGGGCCTCAGTTGCTGATCTGCACTGTGACTAAGAACCTCCCACTGGCTTGCCTGGACACCATGTGCACTGGGCTGCACTTCCCCTTAACCCAAGTGAGACAGACCTTTCCTAAAGTCCTTCTAAATTATCTTAAGCTGGAAAATTGTTTCACTCCAACTTTTCATATGTTCTGTCACTGCAGAATCCATTTAGAGACTTGAATTAATGGTGTTTCTGAGGGAAACTGGGGAGAGCTCAGGCAACTCCCTGACTTCTCTCTGCCATCTTGACTCTACCTCAATATTGAGACTTTTAATACTCTTTTGGGTGAGACAAAAAACAACAACTTATTTTGGATGGCATGAACATAAATTGGAATATTAAATTATTACTTGTGTACTTTTTGCTGTTTTGTTTTCCATGATCATTATGTAAATAGTATTAAATAATTAACAGTTTAGTTCTGTTTGCTAAATTAATACAAACATATCCCACATCTATGATTAGAATCCAGCTATGAGATCTCAGCTATGCTTAATTCAAGGAAAAACTAAGATAAATATGCCTGTTATTTCTTGTACATATTTCTTCCAACAAGCTAAC
>NW_020945965.1:0-2844 GCF_900497805.2 Vombatus ursinus
TTGACTTTTTTTGTGTGTGTGAGGCAATTGGGGTTAAGTGGCTTGCCCAGAGTTACACAGCTAGAGAGTTTTTATGTGTCTGAGGCCAGATTTGAACTCAGGTCCTTCTAACTCCAGAACCGGCACTCTTTCCACTGAGCCACCTAGCTGCCCTTGGAGCATTGACTTTGTTGTCTTCTTCTGGTTGTATATTTTGATCTTCTTTGTCACCAAAGAAAGATTCTATGGTCTGACATTTTTTGCAAAGTTTGCTCATGTTCCCAGTCAATTACTTGAGTTTTAAATTTTAAGGTATGAGTCTACTTCCAGGGTGGAGAATGTACTGTCCCAAGCTTTGGGGGTTTTGTGCAGCTGTTTTCAGAGATACTTCTAGGGATCTGTAAATTTTCCATTCTTCCAAGGTGGTATGGTCAAGGGCGAAGTGTTTACTCCTTTCCTGGCCTGTGCTCTGGTCTATGAATGAACAAGAGCACTCTTTTCTGCCTTAGAACTGTGAGGAGGATTCCCTCTCCACCACCACTGCAAGCTCCACCATACCAGCACTCCTCCTCACCCCAGGAAAACCACCCAGAACTGTGACCCAGATCCAAGCACAGGCAAAGTAAGAGATTCCTGCCTCAGCACCAGCAAAGAGATCCCTAAAATCCCCCTCTAATCAGCCACTCTATTCCCCCTCAGTATGTGGATCAAGAGCTCTAGAAACAGCCACTGCCCTGGGGCTGTGCTGGGACTGGGGCTGGGATTTAGCTTCTCTCTTGCCATTATCACAGATTTTTCCTTCTGACCTTCTAAGTTGTTTTTGGCATTTGTGGTTTGAGAAGTCTGGAAACCACCACAGATGCCTGAGATTCAGTCCCCTGAGGCCTGCTCCAGTTTTGCTGAGGCCTGGTCTTTGCCTGCATGTGCCCACACTGAACTATGCTCCTCTTGCAGACCTTTCCAATCAACCATCCAGGTTGTCTCTGGCTGGAAATTTGTTTCACTCTGTCTTAGTATGGGTTCTGCTGCTCTAGAATTTGTTTAGAGCCATTTTTTGCAGGTATTTGGAGGGGTTTGAGAGAGAGCTCAAGCAAGTTTCTGCTTTTACTCTGCCATCTTGACTCCGCCCCTAGTGGATTCTTTCTATGACTATTTTACCCTGTGGTTCTAGGATATTAGGGCAGTTTTCCTTGATAATTTCTTGAAAGTTGCTATCCAGACTTTTGTTTTTTTATCATGGATTTCAGGTAGTTCGATAATTCTTAAATTATCTCTCCTGGATATATTTTCCAGGTCCATTGTTTTTTGAATGAGGTATTTTATATTTTCTTCTTTTTTTCATTCTTTTGATTTTGTTTGACTGATTCTTGATGTCTCCAAAATCATTAGGTTCCACTTGCCCAATTCCAATTTTTAAGGAATCATTTTCTTCAGTTAGCTTTTGTACCACTTGTTCCATTTGGTTAATTCTACTTTTTACGCAGTTGTTTTCTTCAGTAATTTTTTTTTTCCATTTGGCCAATTGTGTTTTTTAAGGAATTGTTTTTTTTTAGTCCATTCTTGTCCTTCCTTTTCCAAATTGTTAACTCTTTCTTGCATATCTCTTATTTCATTTCCCAATTTTTCTTCTACCTCTCTTATTGTACTTTTAAAATCCTTTCTGAGCTCTTCAAAGAAGGCTTTTTTGGCTTGAGAGCAATTCATCTTCCCCTTTGAGGTTTTGAATGTAGGTAGGTAGGTATGTTGACAATGTTGTCCTCTTCTGAGTTTGTGTTTTGATCTTCCCTGTCACCATAGCAATTTCCTATGGTCAAGGTTCTTTTTTTTTTTTTTTTACTTCTTGCTCTTTTTTTTTTGCCTTTTTCTTGACTTTTAAAGTTGATCTTGGAGCAGTGAGGTGGTGTAGTAGATAGAGTACCAGCCCCGGAGTCAGGAAAACCTGAATTCAAATTCAGTCTCAGACTAGACACTTGGCATTTACCAGCTGTGTGATCTTGCGCAAATCACTTAACCCCAATTACCTTGCCAAAAAAAAAATGTTCATCTCTCTTCCTGGGACAGAGGGGTCACTGTCCCAAGCTTCTTGTGCTGGGAGCTAGGGCTTGATCACTGACGTTGCATGCTGGGACCTTAGGTGCTAGCAGCTGGATGGTCTGGGGTGGCTTGGTCTAGTTGTGCCTGTTGTTGTCTGGTTTCCAAGGCTGGCAACTTGCCTTCTACACTGGAGCTGGAGGCCTCACAGCTGGCCTGCTGTGCCACTGGCCTGCTGAGCTAGGACTGAGGGGCCTCAGTTGCTGATCTGCACTGTGACTAAGAACCTCCCACTGGCTTGCCTGGACACCATGTGCACTGGGCTGCACTTCCCCTTAACCCAAGTGAGACAGACCTTTCCTAAAGTCCTTCTAAATTATCTTAAGCTGGAAAATTGTTTCACTCCAACTTTTCATATGTTCTGTCACTGCAGAATCCATTTAGAGACTTGAATTAATGGTGTTTCTGAGGGAAACTGGGGAGAGCTCAGGCAACTCCCTGACTTCTCTCTGCCATCTTGACTCTACCTCAATATCGAGACTTTTAATACTCTTTTGGGTGAGACAAAAAACAACAACTTATTTTGGATGGCATGAACATAAATTGGAATATTAAATTATTACTTGTGTACTTTTTGCTGTTTTGTTTTCCATGATCATTATGTAAATAGTATTAAATAATTAACAGTTTAGTTCTGTTTGCTAAATTAATACAAACATATCCCACATCTATGATTAGAATCCAGCTATGAGATCTCAGCTATGCTTAATTCAAGGAAAAACTAAGATAAATATGCCTGTTATTTCTTGTACATATTTCTTCCAACAAGCTAAC
>NW_020945966.1:0-35603 GCF_900497805.2 Vombatus ursinus
GGTGCCCACCACATCATAGCAACATTCAAACTACTTCCCCTCCCCCCCAATAGATGTCTCTCACAATAGAAAATGCATCTCCTGCTACTTTCCAGTGAGGTCTTACATGCTTTGAACCAATGAATAGGAACTCATTTACCTACATTATAGAGGGAAAGTGTGACACAGTAGAAAAATCCCCAAAACACTGAATTTGGCACCAGTGGTTGTGATTGGTCAGTCATTTTCAGTCATGTCCAATTCTTCATGACCCCATTTGGGGGTTTCTTGGCAAAGATACTGGACCTGGGTTCAAATCCCAGCTCTGCTACTTAACTGCCTCTGTCACCCTGAACAAATACATTCACCTAAGCCTCAGTTTCCTCCCTTGTAAAATGAACCCTAAATATATGACCACATTCAACAAGCATTTATTAAGTGCCTGCTATACACTGTTAGGCATAGGAAATATAAAGATAAAAACAAAACAATTCCCACTCTCAAGGGAGAAATAACATGCATAAATATATAAAATACATGCAGAATAATTGCATAAATAATAAGTAATTGCAGTGGGGGAGGGGTGAGCTGGGGGTGTGAGGAGTGGAGAGTGCTAACAACTAGGGAAATTAGGAAAGGCCTCCATAGGAGGTGTCCTACAAATATTACTGGAAGGATGCTAGGGATGCTACAAAGTAGAAGTGAGGAAAAACAGCATTCCAGGCATGGGGATAGGATCAGCCTATGCAAAGGCATAGACTGAAAAGCATATTTGAGAAGGATCTAGTAAACCAATTTGTCTATAACATAGATAAGTGTGGTATGGAGGGTGGGGATAGGGATAAAATACCATCAGTCTGGAAAATCTGGAGCCAGGTTTTAAAACTTAAACTTAAAAAAACTTAAAGTTCCAGACAAAGGACTTTGTATGTTCTTCTAGAAGCAACAGGGAACCACTGGATCTTCTTGAGCAAGAGGGGGATATGGTTAGACCCGAACTTTAGGAATATCGATTTGGCAGCTATGTGGCATAAGTTGGATTAGAGATGGGAGAAACTGGAAGCAGGGAGGCAAATTAGGGAAATAGTCCAAGCAAGAAATGGTTAGAGCCTGAACTAGGGTGGCCACTATATAAGTGGAGATAAGGGAACAGGTGGAAAAGATGTTAAGATAAAAATCAACAAGCTTTGATGGCTGATCATTTATACTTATTTAGTTTCATATTGTTTCCCATGGTAGAATGTAAGTTCCTTGAGGGCATTTCCAGCATCTAGCACAGTGTCTAGCACATAGTAGGTATTTAGTTAATGCTTGTTGATTGATTATGAGGGGTGAGGGAGAATAAAGAGCAGAGAATGAATCTGAGGTCCCAGACCTAGATGATTGGAAATATAGCGGGTATGCTCAACAACAAAAAAAAAGAAGCTAGGAGAAGGGGGGGGGGGGTTGATTTCTGTTTTGAACATGTTGAATTTGAGATGCCTTTAAGACATGCAGGTAGAAATGCCCAACAGGTACTTAATAATACAGTATTAGAGATCAAGAGAAAGCCAAAAGTTGAATATGTAAACTCTGGAATGACAAGAAGACAAAAATTACCCTTGCCCGTGCTAGCTGTTTTCCTTGATGGCTAGGCAAAATCTAAGCCACACACCCCCAGCTCTGAATCTTATTATCTCATTTGATTCTCTCCATTTGCCCCAACAATCTTATGAAGTAGACAGGGCAAGTATTAATTTATTTTACAAACCTAGAAGCTGGGGCCCAAGGGTAGTCATTTGCTGAAATCTCAAGTCCAGAAAGTATCAGAACCAGGATTAAAACCTTGTTCTCCTTGCCTCCAATTCTTATGACCAAGCATTATTATAATAGGATTAAAGAGAATGAAAGAAGAGGGAAAGAATGAGGAGGAAAAGTAGGAAAGGAGGAAGAGAAGAAGGAGGAGGATGAAAAGAAGAAGAAAAGGAGAAAAGAAAGAAAGAAAAAGAAAGAAAGGAAGGGAAGGAAGGAAGGAAGGGAGAAAGAAAGAAAAAAAGAGGAGGCCTAGGAGAGAAGATCTAAATTATTTCAGAGAAAAAGAACATGAGAGAAAGAAGTCTATGAGAATAAAAAGGCATATTACTAGGAGAATAGACTAGGATCAAAGCAAAGGAGGAAAAAAGGAGTGAGATACAATAGGAAGAATAAAGTCAGATAGAACTAGACAGCTAGATGGTGCAGTGGATAGAGAGTTAGTTGGACTTGGGAGTCAAGGAAGACTGTGACCACCAGTGTGTCACTTAACCTCTCTCAGCCTCACTTTCCTCATCTATAAAAATGGGTATAATAACAGCACCTACCTCACAGGTTGTTGTGAGGATCAAATGAGATGACATGTGAAAAGCTCTATCCAAATTCTGTCATTAGATGTAATTGGTAGATTCGAATGAGAAAGTAGATGTGAAATATCTCTGCAAGGCAGAAAGGTGCTGTACAAACGCTAATTTAAGATCCTGATTGATTACTTATATAATTTGAACTGAGAATGGGGGATGAGGATTCACAGACGGACCTCTGTTGCTGGACAGGGGTCAGGAGAGGACGGAACAGCAAGCTCACACCTCTAGTCGAGCTCACCTGAGTTGCCACAGTTTCCCTTCTCCACTGGCACGGCTGGAAGACCGCCTCGGAGGCGGGCGGCTCGGTTCTCTGCTCGGAGCGCACAGAGACTCTGGTAGGAACGGCCGTCGTTGCCACAGACTGGGACCTCCGAAGCCCGGCAGACGCAGATACCGAGCTGGCCCCGGCTCTTGGAGATCCGGCTCTTGGAGGTCCAGGTCATGCGGCACCGCAACCCTAGGGCGCAGGGCCGGTTCCAAGGGCCCCCGCACGTTTCTCCTTCCCCAGCAGCGCATACCAGGCAGCAGTTACAACGGTCAGGCTGTGGCGACGCCCCCATGGGGCAGACTGGCAATGGGGGACAGCGGGTCGGCTCGCAGGTGTGTGGGCAGGGCGTCGGTACCCAGGGAGGTCCAGCCTGGATCCAGGGCATAGCTACCGTGGACAGCAACAGCAGTAACGGGAGTGGACGGACCTCCCGAGCACGCAGAGCCACAGCCATCTCCCTCTCTCCTTACTTTCTCCTTACCTTTTTCTACTATTTCAGTTTGCCCTGGCACGCAATCCAGTAGAGTCCTTAGGGCAAGCAACATCCCCTCCAGGCCATAGTGCCTCCTCAGCCCAACTGTTACAGCCCATAGCTTTTAAACAGATGAGTCCCAGGAGGGCGGGACCCGGTTGAATCCTTCTAGCTAACCCTTCCCTCCGTCCTCTTCCCCCAAACACATATTTGCTCCTTCTTGTCACTCCCTCTCTTCCTCTTACCCCAACCCAAGGGAGAGGAGAAAGCTCTCAGCACACCTAAAAATCTAGCCATAAAATCCATAAAACTTAAATGATCTAGAGCTGAAAAGGATCTTAGAGATTCTATGGGCCAACGTGCCCCCCCCCCCCACTTTACAGATAATCCGGAATCATAGGAATATGATGAAAGTGAAGCTGGAACATAGAGCATGTGCGGGAAAGTACTGTAAAATAAGGTTGGAAAAGTAGGTTGGATCTGTTTTGGTAAAGGCCTTAAATGCCAGGCTCTGAACATCAGATGACAGAGATAAAGTAACTTGTTTGAAGTTAATTGATCAACTAGCATTTTTGATTGCTGTATACCAGGCTCTATGCTAAGCATGGAGGATGCAACGAAAGGGAAAACAACAACACACACAGTCTCTGCCCTTGAGGAACTCATTCTAATGAGGAAGACAAAATGCAAACAATTATGTACATGCAGATGGCAGGACAACTAGGTGTTAAGGTGGATAGAGTGAATAGTGTGCCTGAAAGTCAGGAAGACTCAACTTCCTAGTTCAAATCAGGCTTCAGACACTTACTGGTTGTGTAACTCTAGGCGAGTCTCTTAAACCTGTTTCTCTCAGTTACCTTATCTGTAAAATGAGCTGAAGAAAGAAATGGCAAAATTATCTTTGCCAAGAAAACCCCAAACAGGGTCACAAAGAGTTCGACATGGCTGAAACAACTGAGCAACAACAAAGTTATATACTGATGATACAAGTTATATAATGCAGGAAAATAATCTCAGAGGGAAAGCACTAGCAGTGAGGGAAGAGGGGATGGTGCAGGAGAAGTCTCCTGGAAAAGAGAAGATTTAAATTGACACTAGAAGGAAGCCAGGCAAGCCAAGAGGCAGAGATGAGGAGGAAGAGCACTCCCTGTATGGGAGACAGCCAGTGAAATACTGTAAAGATGAAAGAGAAGGCCACTGTAGCTGTATCACAGAACACATGAAGGGAAGTAAGGTGCAAGAGGGCTGGAGAGGTAGGAAGGGGCCAGGTTGTGAAGAGCTTTAAATGCCAAACAGCATTTTATATTGACTCTTAGAGATAACAGAAAAACACTGGAGTTTACTGGTGGAAGGGGAGGAGGGAGAGAGCTGGTCAGACAAGCACCTTCAAAAAATCACTTGGGCAGCTGAGTGAAGAATGGATTGGAGTGAGAAGAGAATTAAGGGAGACCAACCAGAAGATGATTGCAATAGACTGAGCATGAAGTAATGAGCACCTAGTGGCTGTGAGTGGAGAAAAAGAAGTCAAAGAGAGGTGTAAAGATAGAAGTGACAAGACTTAATAACAACCTGTATGTGGAGAGTGAGGAGTCAAGAATAGTGCCAAGGTTGTAAGCCAGAGTGGCTGGGAGAATTGTGGTGCCTCAATGGTAATAGGAAAGCTTGAAAGAAGAGAGGGTTTGGGGGAAAAAGATAATAAGTTCTGTTTTTGTATGTGTTGAGTTTAAGATATTCAAAAGGCAACTGGTGATTTGAGACTGGAGTTTAGGAGAGAGACTGGATCTGGGAACAGACCTGAGAATCATTTTCATGAAGATGATAATCACCAAATGAGACAGTATCAAGTTACATAGGTAGTATCTTAGCAAGGAAGAGAACCCAGATTCTCTGACTTTAAATTCAGACCACTATTAATATAAATTAACGAGACAGATTAATTAATAAAATCCACAGGAAGCCACATATATGATAAGGAACTAATTGGAGAATCATAGCTCCATGAACTCTAGAACTCATCCAAAGGCATCATTTTAAAGGATTCTAACTACTTGGACAAGTCACTTCACTTTTCTTTTTCTGCTTTCAGTTTCTTTTCTGTAAAAGAAAAAGGGTGTTGGACTAGATAAGAAAAGTCATTTTAGCTTAAAATTTGATACTGAGGAGACTGAGGCTCAGAGAAGGGAGTGACTTTCTCAAGGTCATACAACTTACTAGAATCCAAGCCTCTTCACTCCAAATCCAATGATCCACACCTACTCCTCACAATTTGTTAATAGATATTCCTCCACTAGGCAGACAAGTTGCTTTCACATCCTCCTAGTTCTTGCAGCCTAAATCAGATTGCTAGAAACTACAGTAAATTAAGATCCGAGTTAGATAACTTTACAATTCTTTTTTCAGTGTGTAGTTCTGGAAGCCTAGTACTGTGGGTACAAACCCTACCCCTGACATTTGGCTAGCACTGGATAAGTCATGTCATTTCTGTGTGCCTTAGTCAACTCCCTAGGATTTATTTTCTAATTGTCTGTTGATGGAAGGGGTTCCCCACACTGATGAAATCATCTTTCTTGTACTCTGTTTTACATTTTTAAAATGTACTTCTTAATTAGGTAGTGAGTTTCATGTCATTGAAGTTCTTCAAGCAGAGACTAGAGGAGAACTGGGAGGGTGATTATAGAAGGGGATTCCAGCTATGATTGAAAGTTGATAATTGAGGGTCTCCTTCAGCCCTAAGATTCGGAAATTTCTATCATTCTAGGAAAAAAAAAAACATTAGCCATGGGGACCCTCCTCTTGCAGCTCCATTTTTTTTTTTTGCCTATCCTTTATTGAGTTGAATTAAATTTGAACAGTAGTTTGGTAGCTGTGAGCTCCTAAAAGGAGGCAAGTAGATATCTTAGTTTACCTTGAAAGATGTTTCTATTAATGTAAGGTGAGTCACTGCCTGTCAAATAGAAGATTCGAGAAGACTACCACAGTTCAGACATCAACATGTCATATCATTTTATTATAAAACAAGCAACAAAGCAGTTATAGAAAAGTATTTCTGCAGTGATGCCTAGTACAAATCACAAAGCAAAAAGCACTAGTTTTCATGCAGTTCTGGTACTGCGTTTACAGTGAGTACATTTCACAACTGAAACCTTTCCTAAAAAAAAAATACACACACCAATCAGACCATAGCCTCCTCCTCCACAAGTAGTTTCAACAGAATCAACAGAAGGAAGGAGGACTGGAGGAACAGTTTGTGCCAAATGTCTACTTCATTTAATTTTAAAACTAGGGACAAATTACTGGGATGTCTGCATAGACAGTGAAATAGACATAAAAGGAAATAGAAAAGGAAGGGAGAAAAAACAAACAGCAGAAGTAAAAAAATGACTGCTTTAATTAAAAGGGAGACAGCTCAGTGACATAGTGGGTAGAATGCTGGACTTGGAGTCTGGGAGACAGGAGTTAGAATTCTGCCTCAGACAATCCCCTTGATGGGTGACTGAGCAAGTCACTTTGCCTCAGTGTTCTCATCCATGAAGTGAGGAAGTTGAATTTGGTGGCTTCTAAGGTCCCTTCCCATTCTATCTCAATGATTCTCTTCTCATATGTCACCATCTGATGTTGAAAAAGCCCTGTTCCTTCCCCTACACGTACTCTTACAGCCCAATCAAGTACCAAGCCTCCAGAATATGCTTGTTATGTATTGATCCTCTCAACCAACATCAAATAAATTTATTTCAACTTTACAGGGCAGTGGAAGGAAAGATGGTGGCATTAGCATCAGAAGACCAGTTTCAAGTCCCAATTACTTGTGATGTGATCTTAGGCAAGGGCAGCTAAATGGCATAGTGGATAGAGTGCCTGACATGGAGTCAGGAAGACCTGAGTTCAAATCTAGCCTCTTACTAGCTGTGTGACCCTGGGCAAGTCACTCAATCCTGTTTGCCTCAGTTTCCTCATCTATAAAATGAACTGGAGAAGGAAATGGCAAACCACTCCAGTATCTTTGCCAAGAAAACCCCAGATGGGATCACAAAGAGTTGGCATGACTGAACAACAACACCATGAAGGAAAATGAAAAATGGTTCCATGATTTCATGGTGAACCAGAAAGGAAAACAATCTTAGGCAAGTTACTCAAGTTATGTTCATCTGAAAAATAGGAATGATATAATGGTTCATTTTAATATAATGCTTCAAGATTTGCAAAGCTCTTTTATGTACTTTTAAAATTTGATCTTCACAATTTTGTGACATAAGTGCTATTATTGAGTGCTATTATCCCATTTTATGGTTAAGGAAACTGAGGCTAAATCACTTGCACATGGTCACTTACCTAGTAGTTTCTGAGAGGGAATTTGAAGTCAGGTTCTTGTATCTAAGTCCCGGATTCTATCCACTACACTATCTATCTTAGATATTATGAAGAACTAAGGTAATGTGTGAGAAAATATTTTATTCACTGTAAAGCGTCATACAAATATAAGATCACTAGAAATACAGGAATTTGAACTGGAATGGACCTTATAAGGTCATCTAGTACACCCTCCTCTATTTTACAGATGGGTAAATTTAGTCTATGGAAGGTAAAGTGAGGCTCAAGGTCACATGGGTAGGGTAAACAGTGGAGCTGAGTGCAAACCTAAGTTACCTCTCATAGACTGGGGGGGGAAGAAGAAAGAGAATCTGATCCCAGTGAACTATAAATGTAAGACAATCACAAAGTTATCTTCATTCCTGGGAGCTTAGTATACCAGGCAGACACAGATGTGTGTCAACAATACATCCAAGTAAAGGCACTTTTAAGAAAATCCACTTCCTGGTTTGGCTGAATTGTTTCCCCCCTTTTTATTGTTATAAGGGATCACATATGGGGGTGGGGAGTGGAGGAATGAGGAGGGAACAGTCAGAAATTAAAGAAATGCAGAAACAAAATGTAATTATGACACTGGAAAAAAAAAAGGAAAACCTCCTCTCAAACTTCTGGATATGTCATTCAAAATGTCTAAAACCAAGGTATTTTCATCCTCACTAAAAAAAAAAGTGTTTGGGTAGAGTGCGTCCAGTTATCTATGGGGCCTGAGTAAACTAGTCCCTCTCCTTCCCCTACCCCAAGCTCTAGTTTTCAGAGAGAGGGACAATAGGAAAAATATTTTGAAAGCAAATCTCCACAAAGTAGTTAAGGAACTATTTTAAAAGCCTTCTGACCAGATGATTGGGAATTACTTGGCGGGGGTGGGGGGTGGGGGGTAGGGGGTAGGGGGTGGGGGTGGTTCCTTTCTGGAAATATAATGTCTACAACAAATTTGTGGATAAAGTAGGGCTGGTGAGTTACACATTGGATAGAGCAGTGGGCCTGAAGTCGGACCTGAGTTCAAATGTGACCACAGATACTTCCTAGCTCTGTGACCCTGGGAAAGTTCCTGAATCTGTTTGCTTCCATTTCCTTGTAAAATGGATAATAATGACACCTACCTCCCAGGATTGTTGTAAGGATCAGATGATATAATTGTAAAACTCTTAGCATAGTGCCTGGCATATGGTGAGCGCTATATAAGTTGATAGAAAGGGCCTTTGACTGGCAGTCAAACCTAGATTCAAGCCCCAGCTCTGTTGAATGTTGGGTAAGTAGTGTCTCCAATTTGGGTCTCAGTTTTCTTTTCCATAAAAGGAGGGGTGGAGCTGTGTGAGATGCAAGATCAGGTCACGTCTTGTTCTAACACAATAATTAAAAAATTCTTCATTCTGCAAATGGTAGGAACTGCCACTTTAGCTAAAGAATATTTCATGGTTTCATCTGGTGAATCTCAAGCCACAGATTTTTCCCCCTGCCTTTTTCATTCTTTACTTTAGTCAGTCAGCCAAGCATTTATTAAGTACTTATTGTATGCCAGGCAGTGTACTAAGTGCCGAGAATACAAAGCAAGGCCAAAGACATTCCCTGCTCTCCAGTAGTCTAATGGAGGAAGACATCATGAAAACAACTTTATACAAACTATGTACAGATAAATTGGAGATAATCAAAGAGGGAAGGCACTAGCAGTAAAGTAGATCAGCAAAGACTTCTCATAGGGATTTTAGCTGAGACTTGAAGGAAGCTGAGGAGGGCAGAAGGTGGTAATGAGGAGAGTGAGTATCCCAGGCATGGGGAATAGCCAGGGAAAATGTCCAGAGCCAGGAGAACGAGTGGCTTGTTCAATCATCAGCAAGGAGGCTGATGTCCTCGGGTGTGATTTCAAAATTTTTTTTCGTGAGCAACATTTTTATAGGAAGTGAATATACTATTTCCAGGGTGAAGTTTCAGTGTCTAAGTTCTCTGATCATGTCCTTGGGTATACAGTTCGTTTAACTTCTTGCAAAAAAAAAAAAAAACAAACAAACAAAACAAAAAACTTTCTCTACTTCTGGCTGAAACCTCATTAAGGTTCTGACTTGAAATTCCAAAA
The DNA here is from genome assembly GCF_900497805.2 of Vombatus ursinus. NCBI lineage: Eukaryota > Metazoa > Chordata > Mammalia > Diprotodontia > Vombatidae > Vombatus > Vombatus ursinus. Next base: position 9,537 of record NW_020945966.1, read on the forward strand.
AAGTTACTCTAATTGGTGTTGTCTCTGAACTCTATTAAGATGATGAGTAGTCAGTATCCTAGCAATAGAAAAAGATAACAGATGGGTAGCCCAAGTATTTCACTGATATCCAGAAGGCCTCCAAATTGGTGGGGTAGATCCCCCTTGGAAGATTTATGGCATAGTACCTCTATGCTGGAATGGAAGGAAATAAGAGACTGTAATGTATAAAAGTGGAGGAAGTACCCACACCCTGAAAACAGAGATCCGCTAAGCATCGAAGTATCAAATATTAAGATGTATATTCTTGGGAATAATAAATATCACCTTTAGAAAATGGACTTTTTGTAGGATGAAACTGATCATTTCACCATCCTGGCCAGTTACCACTAACACCAGCTGCTCACTGTCACCAACACAGTGGGCAAGCTAGTCTACTGAAACAACAAGACACTTTGAGAGAGGAGGTGGCATGTGCCACACAGGTCAAATCATAGCCAACACCTCTGCTTTGGCCCTGCTGGAGGTAGCCCAGACCCCTGGGAAAAGCAGCATCCACAATCCAGGGAAGCCCCTCTTATGTAGATGGCACCTGTCAACTTCCTCTGTACTGTCTGCTGCACCCTCTGACCCTTCAGTAGCTGTAATTACTTAAGACTGGGGAAGGAAAGTTTGTGCCACTTTAATCTCTGGCACTGACAAACTGTTCCACATTAAAGACCAACAAAATTTTATTGATGGAAAATTAGAAGATTCAAAGAAGATGCATTATCCCCCGCTTTGCTGCTGCATCCTGAGAACCACTGGGCCTCTCCATCTGACTTGCAGCTGTGAAAGGGAGGTTTTAGAATGCAGGGACATTCTTGGTTTTGTATTTGTATCCTCAGCACTTAGCCCCATATTTTGCACATAGTAAAAGCATAATAAATATTTTTTCATTAATTAATTGATCAATCACTGATACAATCTCAATCACAATGCTTTCTTTGAAAGAAATGCTGAATGTGTAACATTCCCCCGACAAGAGAGGGAATTTGATTTCTGATAGACAGAATGCTTCTTTACATAGACTCGGGGGCAGTTTTACATCACTGGAAAAATTTGGAAAAGAATCTTCAAATCCTGTTCATTGAAATATGCTGAGGGTAGGGGGATACACAGGAGACATATGTAGATATTTGATGAGAATTCACAGATATTCTATGATAGTTTCTCATCTGCTTACTACGTGGTAAAGAAAAAACCTTTTTAACTAGTCAGTTAGTGTGGGACGTCTGTCATCTGCCATTAAGTTATTCTTAATCAAGGATTCTCAAGGACAAATTAAAAAACTCAAATTACAACACTTTAAAAAACAGATCAAATGATCTAGAAGTGGATAGTGGCTTTTCTTTGCCTCTTCACAGTCGAAGGATCAGAGGATCCATCTCACCCGGTGGAAAAGACACAACTCAGTGCACAAACCATATCATTCAAGGGGTAATTCTCAATATGAAACATAAACCAAAAAAAGTATAATCGTGGAGGAAAAGTACACTGTCTGTGGGTGCTTGTATATCTAAACAAGTATTTTCTGGACAGCAGCCCCTGTTGGGGGGGTGCGTTTTACTTATGTAGAAGCATTTCTTTTTTTTTTTAATGTCTTTTTGGTTGGGCAATGGGGGTTAAGTGACCTGCCCAGGGTCACACAGCTAGTAAGTGTTATCTGTCTGAGGCCAGATTTGAACTTAGGTCTTCCTGACTCCAGAGCCAGTGCTCTATCCACTGCACCACCTAGCTGCCCCTGCAGAAGCATTTCTATTAACCTCTTCCTCTAGACACCATCTTTTAATTTAAAAAATAAAAATCATTAACAGCAAAATCAGATACAAATTTATGGGCTTAAATGGGAGGTTTTTTCAATGTAAGCTTCTTGAGAGCAGGGGCCATTTTACTCTTTCTATTTGTATCCCCAACATCTCACATAGCTCCAGGCACACAACAGGTACTTAATAAATACTTTCGGTGATTGATTACTTCTGGGTCCATTCCTGGAAACAACTCGCAGTGGTCACCTGGTTTCCTTCCACTTGGAAAACACATTCTATTCTTTAGTTGCAATAACTCAACTTCTTAACCAAACAATTGGAGGCCTCCAATCTTTTTTGTTGTTGTTGTTGTTTTTTGTTTGGAGGCCTCCAATCTTATGCATTTACCTATCCAAGAATGACAAAACAATTTTTAAAAATGAAAACTACTAACTTGGCAAAACTACAGTGTAGTTGTACTGTTTAAGAAAAAAGTAGAATTTTAATATTTAGAAATATTTAGATATTTAATATTTAGAGCTAGAATGAGCCTTAGAGACCTAGTCTAATCTTTTCACTTTACAGATAAGAAAACAGAAACTGGGGGTTCAGGGGTGGTGGCACTGGGGAGGAGGCAAATGACTTACCCACAAGTCACACCAATTTGTTCTGATTTGTCAAACCTCAGGTAACTATTTTAAAACTTTCAGTGAATATTTCATATATGTATACACACACACACACACATACACACACACATAAACACACATGTGTGTGCACGTACACACATGTTGTACATGTATGTGTGCCTATATGTGGATATATTCCTGTGTGAGTTCACATGTATATATGCACATGTATGTCACATGTTAGATTTCCTCAGTGACTGTAGATATGTTATAACATATAAAGTCATATCTTATCATTGGGTAGAAAAATTAAATTTCTTATGCTCTTCTAATGGATACTTGAGAATGCTCTAGTCAATGGAATTACTGGAATCACAGGAATCTTAAGCTAGAAGGGATTTTGGAGTTCATCTAACCCATCAGTTCTCAAACTTTTGATCTCAGGACCCTTTTACACTTAAAAATTGAGCCTCCCCTCCCAACCTACCCACCAAGATCTTTTGTTTATGTAGATTATAATTACCTCTCCAGAAAAAAAAAAGAAATGTACACACTACACATTTTTGAGTTTAATTTGCATTATCAACATTTTCTCCATTACTTTCTTAACTCTAGATAATCAACAAAACAATAAATCAATCTCTGATTTGTAGCATTTATTGATTCCCAAGATTTAAGTGGTCACACTGGAAATTTAACGTAAGCTCTTGAGAGCTGATTTGAGCTGGCTCCAGCACCTCACTGGTTATATCTATTGATATTTGCTCTATTTGAAATTAAAATGTTTTAGTATTATTATGAAAATAGTTTTGAATTCAGAGATCCCCTGAAAGGGTCTTGAGGACTCCAGGAGTCCCAGGACCACGAATTAAAAACCACTGATATAAGCTAACCCCTTCATTTTACTGAGGAAACTAAGGCCCAAAATGCCCTGCCAGAGGGTATGTAGATTTAAGTTGTAGAGCCAGGATCTGACCTTTGCTCTTTTGACTCGAAATCCAGTGGTCCCAAACTGATTTCTATTTTCCTAATAACAGTAGTTTACATTTGTACAACATTTCATAAACCATATTTCTGTTTTTTTTAAAAGTACAAATAACCCTCCCAATTATCTTACCACAAAATGCCCACAGAGGTTTCCCACAATTTAAATGTCAAAAGATGTTATTTATAATCTCATGAATGTTAAAAAAAAAGATTCTGAAAGTTGTCAATTAAATTTTGTTGCTTTAACACTAGGTACTGAACAATCTATCTATCCCAAGGATTTGCTTGGGGAAATGTTGAGAGAGAAAATGGAGAGTTTTCAGTGTGCCCCTAAATTATACAACACATTATTCAAAGGGCATAGGTGAGGAATTCTTTAAAAAGGGATCAACTGGGACACATTATACAGTAATTGTGGTGGTCTGGCATTATCCTAAAACTAATCTCCAATTGCCTAAGAAATAATGAATAATTAGCAAGGACTGAGTTGGCTCTTCTTGAATAGTTCTTCACCTTTGACAAGACAATATATTCTGGCTGGAAAACAGGGAGAGAAAAAAGTTTACTTGGTTGAACCTTATTTTCCCTTTTCCACAGCAGGCCTAGCACTTATTTCTAAAGTTAATATAAGTCCAAATTCTGAATGTAGAGCTTTGACCAGTCATATATGAGACCATGGAATCATCATATACTCATCAATCCTCCACACATCTCATATTAATATCATACCATATTGAAAGCAACACCCACTTGAACAACCATGGCATTTGACATAAAAAAGTGTTGGCATGCCAACAGGATGGGTGGGTTCTCATGTCTCATGACTTCACAGTATTTGGCCGTTTCATATTTCAAAAAGGATGCAAAAGACAACTTAGTATTTTCATATACTTATTTTATGTTCTGTGGTTGAGCTGGGACCCAGACTCCCTCCTTCCTTTGGCAGCCTTCCAGGGGAAACTGTCTATGGCTATAACCTGAGGAAAAACACTGAATTTTGACCAAAATTAACACTACCTCTCAAATAGATTATTCTTAACAGAAGTATGGGATACAATGAGAGAATTATGAAGAATCCAAGAACAAGCAAAAGTATCATGGTCAACCAAGTGTACTGGGAAGAAACGTTGATCCTTCAGCAGGCCCCATTAGCTGTTTTCACCTTTGTTGGCCCATATCATCACTTATACCTTGTCTTGCCAGATCTCAGCCAGAGGAAGAATAACAACAACATTGGTTGACTGAGTAAAGTTTCTTTTGTGGGGAAAAAAAAAGCACACAGACATAAAGCTTTGTTAGAGGTAAAGTCAGCCCATAGTCTTTTGCAAACTCTACTTCTCTCAGAGCAGGAAACTGATGAGTGCTGAAAGGATATCTCAATGCAGAGGTCACAGAACCAACAGTCCAGTGAATACTCAAGGTGTTAGGACCTGGAGTGGAGTTCTACCATTCTCACTAAACATGGTTATGGTACCACTGGTCCCTGGTCTTGTTGAACTTATTTCAGCAGGCTAAATACATACTATCTTGTAGAACAACTTGAAGGTCTGCCATGCCTGGAAGGCTCCAGATAAGCCAACTCCACAGAAGTATGACTGATACACTGCTGTCTCTCAAGACAAAGAAACTTCCTGGTTCTGGACACACGAGCCCCTTTCCCTCCTTTCTAGCTGGGCTGTGCCTGGTTACACATCGGAGGTCCGTATATGCTCATCATCCAGGTTGTACATAAATGGTTTCTCTTTGGGCTGTTGGGGCTCTGATCGATGCCGTACCCGAGAACTTGACAGCAGGGTGGCATCACTTTCCCCACGTCTGGACATGAAGGGGGAGCCTCCAGGAGTCTCTTCATCCAGAAGCAGCTTTTCATCTGCCTGTGGGACAGGTGTCCAGGGCTGCCAGGATGAAGCAATGAAGGGAGCTTTGCAGGGAGCTTTCCTCTCTTCCCCAGGTGGCCGTCCTCTGCATGGGGTGGAGTTGGACACACCTGAGAAATTGGAGCTTCCAGGCCGGGACAATGAAACTGATCTAGAGAAAGACATTTCCTGGAGTAGAAGGGGGGGGAAATAACAAATAAATATGGGCAATATCATGAGTCATGATATTCAATTTGACAAACATCTCTTTATTAAGCACTTATACATGGCACCATGCTAGACGCTAGAGATAAGAGGACTGATACAAAATAGACCCTGTTTACAAGAAGAATATGATTAATATGATATAATATGGTAATGTAATAGTATATAATGATAAGACATATATACAAATAAGTATAATAGAAAACAGTGTGATTGACAGAGACAAAGAAGATGGCTACATAAAGTGCTCTGGGAGAATCTAAGAAGGGAAAAGAGCATTTTCAGTTGGGGCAATCAGCACAGACTTCATGGGGAAAATGGCACCTAAGGTAGGCCTCGAAGGGAAAAAGATTCTTTTTGTTTTTTCTTTTAACTTTTTGTTCTTGAATTAGACTTAACAAGTACTAAACAGAATGGGTTTGAAGGTACACAGTAGAACAGAAAAAGAGAATTGTACACATAGTAGAATAGGAAAGGAGAGCTAAACAGGAAATTGTGGGTGTCACATAGTTTGTTTTTCTTTTTGAGTATATAGAGTGTCTCCAAAGTCTTAGTGTAGTTTAAGCTTATTAAAGCTTATTAAGCTTATTAAAGTTTAAACTGCACTAAGACTTTAGGGACACCGTATAATAAAATTGACTTGTAGCTTTCAAAGTTGTTCTTGTCTGGCCTTCTTTCTGTTCTTTTTTCTCCAATTTTTTTTTGGGGGGGGGGAAGGATACCTCAATGTCTTGAAAAAGAGGATTCCAACTGGCAAAGATGAGGAGGGAAAGCAAGAGTGTGCTGGAGCCGGCTCCCACTAGCCAAATGTTAAATGTTCAGTATGAGCATTTACCTTGCAGGGAATTGACAAACTCTGCCAACCTGAGCTCCATTTGTCATTTTGTTGATTGTCTAGACTTAAGAAAGTGTGAAAAATGCAGATTCAGCCCTCAACCACACTTTTTTTTTTTTTTTGAGAACCTGTTAAACATTTACCAGTACACCCCTGAAGGAGAGTATACCAATTGTGGATGGCAGCTTCAATGAATGCACAGAGAGGGCAGGACACGATTGTGAAGAAGCTAGTGCTCCAGGCTGCCTGAGACACACAATGTGTGAAATCAGGATGGAAAAAGGTTAAAACCAGATTCCTGAAGGCCTTAAATTCCAGGCTCACATCACAGGAATTAGAGTTGGATGGGACTTGGGAGAGGAACTAGTTGGGTCCTCCCATTTTGCAGATGATGAAACTGAGGCTGGGAAAAATTAAATGACTAGTAATAGATTCTTCATAGTTTAAATTCAATGCTTTTCCCACTGTACCGAATTTTCTTTGTGCAATGTTTTCCAATCCCCAGGAAAAGTACCTCTCCCCAACATCTCTATTTTATAACTCCAGGCATCCTCCCAATGTAAACACTGACAAACAGCAGCATCTCAAGTCTGAATCCAGAACTGTATTTTGATTTCAGTAGCAGGTAGGTTTTCTGAAGAATACAGCATAAACATTACATCTTCCATTTCCCCCAGCTCTCCATAACTACTCCAACCTCTTCCTTCAAAAAAAAATCACCCCAAAAAACGCCCAAACAAAAAAACCTGCATCCAGACCAATGAAGAAACAAATAAAAAAGAGAAAACATTCTAATGCTACAGCTGCATCCTGGACACAGGCTGCCTGCCTGTCCCCATCTTCCAATAAGACATGCCCACTCAGTAAGCATGATCTTTAATTGGTATTAACTGTGTAAAAGAAAGGATGTGACTTACTTTAGGATGACACTTGAGAGCCTGGACAGCTGCACCAATCTCCTTGATCCAGCTGTGCATGTCTTCTGGGCTGTCCGCCTGGAAAACATTTATATATGTCATATGGAAGTGCTTAGGAACACAGTTTCTGTCCATTTGTAAGCCTCTTATTTGACCTTGGAAGTTCACAGATTCATGGAAGCTTAGAGGTGGGAAGGGACCTTTGGATCACAAGATTTAGAACTGGAGGGACCTTAGAAATCACCTAACTCAGCAGGTTCTTATCTTGGTATCAGTGAATGTAAAAAATATTTTTGATAACTATATTTCTTTGTAATTAAAATTTTTTGAATAAATGAAAGTCTGTTTTCTCTGCCTCTTATTTCTCCCTTCAACTGAGAAAACAAGAAAAACAAATTCCCTATAACAAGCATGTATAGTTGAGCAAAACAAAATCCCTTATTAGCCATGTACAATATATTTATATATATATATATATATATATGTATCTCAGTCTGCTGAACTCATCACTTCTCTATCTGTAGGTGAGTTAAATAACACCATAAAGTATCATTTTAAAAAATGGAAAAAATTATACCAAATGATACCTGCCAATGCCCACAAGGGGGCAGCTGGAAGCTCAGTGAAGAGAGGAAGGAAGCAAGCTATCTACCCACCCTGACTGCCGTACCATCTTTTGCCACCTGAACAACCATGAGCAAATCTGGGCCTCAGTTTCTTCATCTGTAAAATGAAAAGACTAAGATAGTTGATTTCTAAGGTCCTTTCTAGCTCTGAATCCTAGGTAAGTTTTCTATGACCAACCCCCTCTAATAGAATGTCATCAAATCAAGCAAATCATGATCATTGTCCAAAGACAATAGGAATATTTCCTTGAGGCCTCATTTCCATGCCCCTGTAGGTTTAGAACTGAAACAGACCTCAGGGGCCATTAGTCCAAAAGCATTATTTTATAGATGTGGCACCTATCAGGTTGGCTAACATGACAAAACAGGAAAATGATAAATGTTGGAGAAGATGTGGGAAAATTGGAACACTAATGCATTGTTGGTGGAGTTGTGAACTGATCCAACCATTCTGGACAGCAATTTGGAACTATGCCCAAAGGGCTATAAAAATGTGCCAACCCTTTGACCCAGCAATAGCATTTTTAGGTCTGTATCCCAAAGAGATTGTACAAATGGGAAAAGAACTCATATGTGCAAAAATATTTATAGCGGTTCTTTTTGTGGTGGCAAAGAATTGGAAATTGAGGGGAAGTCCATCAATTGGGGAATGGCTGAACAAGTTGTGGTATATGAATGTAATGGAATACTGTTGTGCTATAAGAAATGATGAGAAGGCAGACTTCAGAAAAACCTGGAAAGACTTGTATGGACTGATGCTGAGTGAAGTGAGCAGAACCAGGAGAATGTTGTACATAGTAACAGCCAAATTGTGCGATGACTGACTTTGATAAACTTAGCTCTTCTCAGCAATACAAGGATCTACGACAACTCCAAAAGACTCATGATGGAAAAGGCTATCCACGTCCAGAAAAAGAACTTTGGAGTCTATATGCAGATGGAAGCATACCATTTGCTCTCCTTTTCTTTTGTTGTTTTGTTTTGTTTCTTCTTTCTCATGGTTCCTCCCATTAGTTCTAATTCTTCTTTACATTATGACTAATGTGAAAACATGTTTAATATGAATGTATAAGTAGAGCCTATATCAGATTGCATGCTGTCTTGGGGTGGGGAGATGGGAAGGGAGAGAGGAGGAGAAAATTTAAAACTCAAAATCTTATGGAATTGAATTTGAAAACTAAAAATAAATTAATTTTAAAAATTTTATAGATGAGGAACTCAGGCCCAGAGAAGTCAAATCACTCGCCCAAGATCACACAGATTGTAAACATCTGAGTCAGGATTTGAATCCAGGGTCCACTGACTCCAGAACTCATTCTTTTTTCACTGTGCTAGAAGAACCATCGAGATGGCCAAATTCAACTCTTTTTTTTTTTTTTTGTAAAGAGATGAGGAAATGGAGGCCTAGAGAGATTGACTCACTCACCCAAAGTCATGCAGCCAGTAAATGGCAGTAAATGACTACAGCACAGGCCTCCTGACTCCCTCTCTAGTGACTTTTCCCACTATACCATTAACCTAGCGCCAAGTTGTCCTGCATTCCCACTTCCTGATTGTTTTGTAGTCCATTGCCAATTGGGGCCATTTCTACCCACAGATTAAATTCATCTTGGTACTAAGAAAAAAAAAAGGTAGTAGTAGAGTACTTCCAGAGAACACGTAAAAGAGTACAACTGTTCAACATAATCTTTGGGCTTATGGACTAGCAGAGTAAGGGATGATTTTCAATTGGGGGTTCACCCCCAATTTCAAGTTCTATGGTGCTTAAAATTCCACTTTTAGAGATATATTCATTTGGGCTAAATGTTGCCCTCTCAGTATGATCCCCATTTTGAAAAGCCAATTAGTAGAATACATTAAATTTCTAACATCTCAACATGAATGAGTTGATCATAGTCTTTATCTCTAGAACAGCATAGCTAGGTCCCAATTAGTGCAAATAATGAATCCCATAAAGTGGCTGTATATATTCTAATTTGCCCTATCTGGAATTATAATTATTTATATAATATCATACATATTGTTATATATAATATTATCATGTTGTATATAATATAATCATATAATATATGTAACATAAATGTATAATGTTATATATAATACATGTATGTAATTATAAATATAATATTAAAATAAAGTATATAAATTATATGTAAGATGATAGCTGAGATTTATATAAGCTTTAAGGATCGAAAAAGCATATTACATATCTCATTTGATCCTTACAGTGGTCCTATGAGGTAGGCGATCATCCCCATTTTACCAATGAGGAAACTGAGGCAGAGAAAAGTGAAGCGATTTGCCCAGAGTTGTACAGCTAGCAAAGAGTCTGAAGAGGACGTAGAGAAGCAAACACAATAGCTGAGATGAGGTCTTAGTAGGTCTAGTGATGTCTGACAGTGGGATGATCACCTCCCTCATTAGGGACATTAGGCCTCTTATATAATGTGGTTTAAGATTGTGTTAACTTTTAGGCTTATGCAGTTGGCTCTCGCTTACAGCCCACTAAAACACCAAGATCCTTCTTCACAGTTAATTATTGTCTAGTCACAATTCTCTCATCCTGTACTTGTACAGTTGATTTTCAGAATTGTACAATCAGGCAATAACATTTATCCTTATTAAATCTTAACATAGCAGATCAAGCCCATTATTTTAGCCTATCAAAATCTTTTTGGATTCTGAATTCGCCACCCAACATGTTAGTGATTTCTTTGAGCTCCCGGAGGGATAATTTGGTAGGCATGCCATCTCTGCTACCATCTAGGTCACAGATAAAAAGGAACCAGATCAAGAATAGAGCTTGCATTAGACTGATTTTTAAACTTGTCTTATCCTCCAAATAGACTGTAAAGTCCATGAGGGCAGGACCATGAAACATCTAAACACCCAATGTTTAGCTATTTAAACACACAGTATTAAAATACTGAGTTGTACTATATATATATATATATATATATATATATATATAATATATATATACATACACATACACACACATATATGTATATGTAATATAGACATTACAATGTAATATGTATACATAATGTGTATATATGTACCTATGTATATGTATACATATGTATAACTACTAATTAATACTAATGAATACTAACAATATACTGACATAGTACTTTAACATTTACGAAGCACATTCCATATATTATGACTTAAAACTCACAACAGCCCTGCAAAGTAGATACACTACAGGCATTATTATCCTCAATTTACACATAAAGAAATTGAAACTCAGATTTGACAAATGGAACTCAAATTGTGACTTGTTGGCAAGTGTCAGCAGTGAGAGGTGAAGCCAGGTCTTCCTGATTCCGGCATTCTTTTCTATAAGGTTATGCTGTGTCTCCTATACTAAGAACTCAAAAAATTTGCAAGTAAACTCTTGATATTCAAAGTCTTGTGGGAAGACGGGGTGAGAAGGCTGACAAAGCTCAGACACCGTAATGGCAGAATGAACAAGCATCAGATGCATTTCTTTCTCTACAGGATTCCAAAAAATCTCACATTAGAATGTGGTTGGAAAATAGCTGGATGTGTTATGGCTTGATCATTTCATAGAATATGGTGCCATGAAAGATGATAAATACAAATAGAGAGAAATAGAGTAAAACCCATATGAAGTAATGCAAAGCAATAAAAACAGAATCAAAACCACAATTATACATGAAAAAAAGAAAACAAAACCAAAGGTTCCCTGGCCTCAGGTGGATATGGAAAGAGACCACAGCAAAAACACATTGCATGCTTATTTTGGTTTTGTTTTTTTTCTGTTGATGTGCTTGGTTCTGCTTGATAAAACTAAGGGCTTTATGTAAGATGTTTGTCCTTATTTTGTTAAGTTTACTTTAAGCTTTAAAGTTTGCAAAGCATATTACATATCTCATTTGATCCTTACAATGGTCCTGTGAGGACCTATTTTACCAATGAGGAAACTGAGGTAGAGAGAGGTTAAGTGACTTGCCCAGAGTTGCATCACTACATTCTGAAGAGGTCACAAAGAAGCAAATAATAATTTTTAAAATAACTTTAAGAAAATAAATTAAAATATAAACAACTTTAAAATAATTTAAAAAAATAATTAGTAAGCTTACAAAAGTTTTTAAAAATTAAAGTGAAATAAATGTTTCTTGAATTGAACAGGTAGCTATCACACTTCTTGCCTTAAATAACAAGCATTTTTAAGGTATTTGATTTCTTTGCATCATCCTTCACCCTGTGCTTTTTCTTCTTTGAAACGAAAAAAAAAACTCTTGCTGATTTTCTCTCAGTCAGCAAATACATATGTACATGCATACATATGTGTAAATATACATACATACACACATACACACATACACACATACATATAACTAAATTAGCTCAACTCACTAAGAAAAGCCTACGGGGTCCCTGACCTGCCTGCTTTGTGCAGGTAGAAAAGAACAATGATCGTACCTACTATGAAAGCAGGCCTGGAAACGTCTGGGTGCCAATGAAAGTTGAGTGGGTCCCTAGTTTGTCTTATGAGGGCATTTGGAGAGAAGGGATGGGAGCCAGGCTATGGAGGAAGGGAGGCTTTGAAAAGTTTGCTCTGAGGTCCCAGAATACACAACCAAATTCACACATAGAGATGCTGCATTGGAAAATTGTCCCCATTGTGAAAGATACACAATAATTTCTGTCAGTATGGGAAATGGTCATAATAATAATTGTTGGCATTGATAAAGCACTTTAAGATGAACAAAACACTTTATATACATTATCCCATTTGAGTTTCAACAACCTCACGAGGAAGGTTCCTCAAGTATTATGATGTCCATTTTACAGATAGAAACTATAGCTCAGAAAGATGAAGTGACTTGCTCTAAGTCACACAGTTATAACATGTAATGAGGAGAGAATCTGACCTCCTGTCTTCCGAGTTTGAGTCCAGGGCTATGTCCACTATGCCACATGATCTCACATACTAGAGATCAATGGGCTAACAGTAGTCGGAGGCTTACGCCTGAAAGCACAGGCCCTGGATAGAAGGCTGTTTTTCCAAAGGCCAGTGCCAGGCAGGAATTTGCAGCTCCTGTGACTGTAGCAGGAGATGGGAAGGAGCCAATGCTGTGGGTGGAGACGGGGAACCCCTGGCTGAACAGCAAGTGCCCAGACAATGGCTTTCTCTGTGCAGCTGGGCTGTGCACCTGGCCCTGAAACAGGGCACTCTGGGCTTCTGCCCTTCCATTTAGATGTAACGTCCACATACAGAGCTATGGTTAAAAATAAACCAGATAGGAGAAGTGAAATCACTGGCCAGTTCTCCTTTTTCTCTGCTTAGCTAGAATCCAGTGGCTGACATCAGCTGAATACAAACTCACATTCCCCAGTACAGTGGCTCAGCCTGTTTTTATTTTTGTATGGTTGGGAAGTTTGGGGCAAACATCCTGTTAGATAATGGGACTTAGAATAACTGTCAGGTGCTAGATTTACTGTTTAGATCCCTTAGAACTCAAAAAGAGAAAGCAGAGAAAAGAATGAGGTTTATTAATTGTTCACTCACAGTCGTAAGACATTAAAACACTACTAAATGACATCTTACCTGAATATAGAAGGTCCGAGAGCTTGTTATTATTTCAAACAGGTTGTCTCTCATTAAGAGCTCTCTAGATATAAAGACAGAGAACAAAGAATTTAACAAAAAAAATGCTGGAATAACTACAGAAGACTTAGATTCTCTCTTGGATATTCATGACCCTGGTGATCATTATCTCCCATCAGCCATCTCTTGAAAAGATGGAATGTTAAAAAATACTTGAGACAAAAATTTCAAACACCATTTTACCCTACCAATCAGGATTTTAAATAACAAGGGTTCTTAACCTTTCTTGTTCATGAACGCTTTAGTAAGTCTGGTGAAACCTCAAGACCCCTACATATTGTTGTCTACATTAAAAAATGAAGGAAATGCTAAATTTCAGTGACAGGTTAGTGAAAATAAAGATGTAATTTTTTTTCTGCCCAAGTTCCCCTCAAATGGGTTAGTGGACCCCAGGTTAAGAGTCCTTGCTCTTGAGAATTGACTCTCAAGCTTTACCATCCTGAGACTACCCTGGACCTACAATTTTCTTACTTTTCTTCAAATTTCATTTTTTAAAAAAATATGAATTTAACAAACATCAACAACACGAACATGTCCTTATACAAAGAACAGAAAAAGAGGACAGTGTATTTGACTGAGGGGTAGCTCGGTGGCATAGTGGATAATGTGCTGGGCCTGGAGTCAGGAAGACTCATCTTCCTGAGTTCAAATCTGGCCTCAGACACTTAGTATCTTTGCCAAGAAAACCCCAAATACGGTCACAAAGAATTAGACACAACCAAAATGCCTGAACAACAATAAAATATTTGACTGCAAAACTTTACTATGTATGGTTTGGTTTTGGTTTTTGTACATTTCAGATTTTGTACATTTCACAGTCCAGTACTTCCAACATGGCTCTGTTTTTCTGTGTCCCCTTTTGAATTTCCTTCTGCCTTCTTTGGTATAGTTTTTAACTATTTTAGAGAAGTGCCTTTCTTTGTTTTATTTTTGCATCTCTCATTAACACCCTCTTCATTCCTCATTGTCTCCCATCCCCCAAAGTCCTCTCTCTCTCTCTTTTTTTTTAACAACTATGGTGAAGCAAAAACAAGACCAAAAAAAAAAAAAACCAAAAAACAAAAAGCAAAAATAAAACCAAAACCAAAACCAAAACCAACAACCATGGATTAGTCATGTCTGAAAATGTATGGTGTGTTCTATGCCTACAGTCCTCTAACAAAAGATAGGACTCAAGCTTTATCAGCATTCTGCTAGTTGTGAGTGGTCATTGCATTCATCAAACATTCAGAGTTCTTTTCCTTTCAAATATTATAGTCACTTTATAAATTGTTCATCTGGTTCTTCTCACTTCATTCTTTATTAGTGCATACAAGTCTCCCCAGATTCCTCTGAATCTCCCTTCTTATAGTGTAATAATATACTATTACATTAGTATACTATAACTTGTTCAGCCATTCCCTCATTGACGGGCATTCCCATAGTTTCAATTCTATACTACACCAAAAAGTGCTACTATAAATATTTTTGTACATATTTACCCTTTCCCTTTGTCTTGGAACAACTTGGAGTGTATGTCTAGTAATGGTATTACCAGGTCAAGGGCAGGCACAGTTAGTGATTTTTGAGGTATAGTTCCAAATTGCTTTTAACTGTGGACAGACCAATTGAACCAACAGTACTTAAGTGTACTTATCCTTGCACAGCCTCTTCTACAATTTCAATCTTCCTTTTCAGTCGTCATTGCAAATCTGATTGGTGTGAAATGGAACCTCAGAGTCGTTTTAATTTGCATTTCTCTTATTATTAGTGATGTGGAGTATTTTCAATATGGTTTTGGGATTTCTTGAGAATGGATTGTTCATATCACTCCACCATTTATCTATTGGGAAATGGTTCTTGGTCTTACATGTTTATGTCAGTTCCCTATTTATCTTGAATTTCAAAGTTGTTTGTTTTTTTTTTTTAAAGCAAAGGAGTGTGCAAAGATTTCCCTTAAAATCACTGTTTACCTTCTAATTCTAACTGTACTAATTTTATTTTGCAAAAATGTCATCAAAGCTGTTAATATGATTTCCTCTGATCCGTTCTGTCCCTACTTTGGTCAAGAACTTTCCTGTTTCCGTAGTTGTGAAAAACATTTCCCCCTATTCTCCTCTAATTTGTTTAATGAAACATGACTTTCTGTATCTAGGTCAGGAATCCATTTGGAGCTTGCTGCGGTATATAGCCACAGATGCTAGTCTAAAGCTAATTTCTGTCAAACTGCTTTCTAACTTTGTTAGGAGTTATTGTTGTTTGTCAAATAGTAAATCCTGTGTCAATAGTTGTTATACTTGGGTTTATGAAAAGCTATGCTACTGTGTTTGATTGTTCTGGGTCTTATGTACCTACCTACTCTGTTCCACTGATTAGCTTTCCAATTTTTTAATCAATTCTAAAAAGTTTTGATAGCTGCTGCTTTGTAGTACAGTTTAAGATCTGATAGTGCTAGGTGTCCTTCCTTCCCTCTTTTTTTCACCATTTCCCTTGAGATTCTTGGCTACCCATTAATTAATTAATTTTCAACTTATACACCCAAGTAATTTACACTCTTCTCATCCACCTCTGCTTCCTACAGCTTGTCACATCTTCATGATCCTTAGTATGGATATCAATGCAATTTAAGCCCTCGCCCACCTCAACTCAACAATTCAGTCATCCTGCCTCAGAATAAAGCTCTGCAAAACTCTAGACCGTCCTGTATTCAGCCTTGTTTTCTCTTAAATATCTAATCCCTTTCAGTGTCGTTGATTCAGTTATTCAACATGTTGTTTCTTAAACATCTAACTATGGGTTTAATAGGGGCAGCTAGGTGGTACAGTGGATAGAGTACAAGACCTGGAGTCAGGAGGATTCATCTTCCTGAGCTCAAATCTGACCTCAAACACTTCTTAGCTTCATGACTCTAAGCAAGTCACTTCACCCTGTTTGCCTCAGTTTCATTATCTGTAAAGTGAGCTGGAAAAGAAAATGGTAAAACCACTCCAGTATCTTTGCCAAAAAAAAAAAACCAAAACCTCAAATGGGGTCACAGAGTCAGACACAACTGAAAAATGACTAACAGCAACAAAATGTGCTTAATGACTATGCTATAGTTCAACAACTGTGCTAGGCAAATGAGAAAGTGAGAAAAATCTGAAGAAGAGGCAAAGGAAGGCATGAGGCCTTCTTTCACCCATCTTCACTTCATGCAGCTCATTACATTAGGATGATGGGCTTATATGAGCTTATCCCATCAAATGGGCTGCAAACCAAAGAGAAAAAAGTCTCTGTCTCCATTTAGGGAGGAGAGGACTAACTCCTAAGTTCTAAGTCTTGAGGCATTACAGTTTAAAATCTCAGAGTCTGAAGAAAGTCAGAACATTCCTAGTTCAAAAAAATAACTAAACAGAAAAAAACTCCCCAAAACGAAGTCTCTACAACATTCCCAATAAGTAGTCTGATATCCTCTTGTACACTATTATTGATGGAACAGTTCATTTACCTATTGAAAAGCTCTAATCATTGGGAAAATTTTTATACATAAAGTTATTGACTAAATAAGGGATAGGGAGGATCAAAGGAGATATAATATTGGTAGCTTTGATGATATTTTTGCAAAATAAAATTAGTGCAGTTAGAATTAAAAGGGAAACAGTGACTAGAGGAAAATCTTTGCAGCAAAAAAAAAAAAAATTAATATCCAAGATATATAGGGAATTGACAAAATCTCCTTCTCTGCAATTTTCACCCATTGGTTCAAGTCAAATCAAATCCTACCAAGAAGCAATTTGAACTAATTATGAAGCATGATATTGTGAGCTCCTTGAGGGCTGTATATGTTTTGTAATATCTTGGTTCCTCAGAGGTCAGCGCAGTGGCCTACACATGAGAGGCACTCAGGAAATATTTATTGCACCAAATTTATGTTAAAAAGACTTAACTTTGGCTCTCAGGACACTTATAGGCTAGTTGGTAAGATAAGATTAATTAAATAATTATAAGGTAATCAATCAATAAATAGGTTCATAGGATCACAGACTAAGAACTCGAAGGGACTTCAGAAGTCTTCTAATACAACCTTCTCATTTCATACACTAAGGAAACTGAAGCCCAGAGAAGTTACTTGCCCAGGATCTCATAGCTGGTAAGTAGCTGAGCTGGTATCCAACACATGTCATCTGATTCCAAGCCCAGTAGCCCTCTTTACTGATCTGAATTGTTGAACTGAGTAAATCTAAGTGGGACAGTCTGGGTTACAAGCTAAATGCTTTAAGAATTCAGGAAAAAAAAGTGAGATCTGACAATTCCAAAGGATTAATGATGAAAAATGTTATTCACCTCCAGAGAGAGAACCGATGAACTCTGAGTGCAGACTGAAGCATATTGTTTCCTCTTTATTTTTCTTGATTTTTTTTCAACACAGCTTATGTGGAAATATGTTTTGTATGACTTTATACATATAACAGGTATCATATTTCCTGCCTTTCAATGGGAGTGGAGGGAAGGACAAAATTTGGAACTAGAAACAAATTTTTTTTTTTTGATGAGGCAATCAAGGTTAAGCGACTTGCCCAGGGTCACACAGCAAGTAAGTGTCAAATGTCTGAGGTCGGATTTGAGCTCAAGTCCTCCTGATTCTGAGGCCGGAGCTCGATCCACTGTACCACCTAGCTGCCCCCCAATTTTTTTTTAATTTAAAAAAAAGAAAAAAGAAAAAAGAGAAAGGCAAGATCAGTGTGGGTTAAAGTTGCTAGGGAAGATTTTGTGGAGAAAATTGGATTGGATCTGGGTCTTAAAGGCAGTTCCTGGGAATTGATGAGGAAATAAGAATGTTTCAGGCATGAGGTACAGCATAAGATTATAGCCATCTCTAGAGTAAAGTCCTTCATTGAGTAAGCTATGGGCAAGAGTTCCTCAAATAGATATTAAGCAAATGAAACTTGCATAGTCACTATCAGCCCATAAGTGAGAACCCCAAGATTCTTTGATTTAAAACCCTCCTACAGGCAAAGTGTCCTCAACTATAAAATGAGGATAATAACAACACCTACACTTCACAAGATTATTGTGAGAATCAAATGAGATATTTGTAAGGGATTTTGCATAGTGCTTGGCACACAGTAGGTGATTAATAAATGTTTATTCACTTATAGAATGATTTGGCTCCTTACACACACACACACACACACACACACACACCCCCCACTCCCGCCCCCCCACTACACGTTGTACCTCTCTGACATCTTTCCCTTCAAGGCTCTTCACTTTAATCAGGTACCCCCCCAAATGTGTAGTCTCCTTGATGTGGGTACTTATTCCCTCTGCTGCAGATTCTCAGCACACATAGGCCACCTCATTCTGCATCATTTTTAAGCAGGTTACACCATAATAAAAATGTTGGGGGATGAGGTCGAGGAGAAAGGAATTCACACTGTGATTTGTCCTAAGAATAGCTCTGGATCTCACACCCCAGTGAGGGTTGCTTTGTCAATACATAATCTCTCTAATTCTACTTCTGGAATTGGCTAATTCTGGCTGATGCTGATTTGGATGTGCTCCAGGGAAGATTTAGAGCCAAGGGATGAACCACATGCCTGGTTCTCTAAAGTAGCCCCTTATATTCCTTGTATTCCCAGAATGACACAGACTTTCTAGGGAACAAGATAACTAGGTATGACCCAGGACCAGGCCATAGCCAATACTCTGGGCTCTCTAGCACCATTCTGGAATGAATCAAGACCTTTGGGTCAAAGCTGAAACTGACTCTTGGACCAAGGCATTCCCAGCTATGGAATTTCAAATTAGAGCTCCTTACAAATTATCCTAACTTGTCATGTTTTGTGCCTGAAGCTTCTGAGGCTGTTGCAGAAATGGCTTTATACAGTGCACACCTGGTAAGGCCATAATTTACTAGCCTCAGTGGCTGTTTTATAGTTTCCTGGACTATGCAATGTTTTCTTTCAAGGTGTGACCCTGTACAAAGGGATCCCTGCACAACAGCAGTCTATCAGCTACATTGACCTCTCAAGGTATGGCTATTATACTGTAGATTGCAAACAGCTGCAGACTAATCAAGATTCCTACTTGATCACCGGGATCATAATCTCTCCTCCCCACCTCCCACTCCCACTCCTATCCCCTTTAGGAAATTAGGTGTCAAGGTCCTATTGCTTATGATAGGACTCCTGGTTAAGCTGCAAGGCCCCACATTAATTCATCTTCTCCCACAGCACAAAATGGAATCATCTCCACATGCAATCCTGGGAATAGACAGATTCATCCTTTTTTCCACTTTGGATGACTTACAAGGAATATCTGTGAGTTGCCCTGCAAAGTATAGGATTCTGTATATTACTGTAGTATATTACTGCAAAGTATAGGACTCTGAGGAAATGAGGATGAGGAAAGAAAACTAATGAAAAAGGCAGCAAAGAGACAGAAAAACTAATGTCTGGATCACACTAATGCCTAGGAAAGGCCATCTGTAC
Organism: Vombatus ursinus; assembly: GCF_900497805.2. Taxonomy (NCBI): domain Eukaryota; kingdom Metazoa; phylum Chordata; class Mammalia; order Diprotodontia; family Vombatidae; genus Vombatus; species Vombatus ursinus. Next base: position 29,471 of record NW_020945966.1, read on the forward strand.
GGCAGGTTTTTTGACTACAGAAGTTGAGCAGTTAATGTTTTGGGGGCAATGATATGTATGAAGCAAAACATTATGTTGGGTCCCCAAAGGAGGAAAGGGTGTCACAAACTGGGGGGAACAAGGGAAGCTTTAAGGAGAAGATGGCATCTGAGTTGGGCATTAAAGGATACCTAAGAGTTCAACAGGTGGGAAGTGGAATAGGCCCAGGGCCCACACAGAGCATGGAGGCTAGAAAGCACAGGGTGTGTTCAGGTCGCTAGAATCACAGATTTAGAGCTGGAAGGGTCCTTAGAGGTCCTCCAGTCTGAATTCCTCATTTTACAGAAGAGGAGGATGAGATGACACGACTGGCTTGAACTCACACAAATAGTAAGTGGCAGAACCAGGATTCCAAAGCAAGGTCATCTGGCCATAAAGCTAACACTGTTTCCACTATACCTTGTGAATGCAATAGAGTAAACAAGCAAAGGTAAAGTCTACATAAGTAAAGTAGTACCAGATTGTAAATGGCTTCAAATGCCAGGCTAATGAATGCAAACTTAACTTGGTAACAACAACAATAACTAACCTTTATATAGCGCAAACTATATGCCAGGCCCTATGCTAAGCACTTTATAATTATTATCTCAATTGATCTTACAACAACCCTGCTTTATCATCCTCATTTTACAGATGAGGTAAACAGACATTAAGTGACTTGCCCAAGGTCACACAACTATTAAGTGTCTAAGGCTAGATTTGAACTCAGATCTTCCTGACACCAGGCTCAGCCCTCTATCCCACTGTGCCATCTAGGGAGTAGCTGAAAATTTCTGAGCGGGAAAGGGAAGATTTCTGAGCAGAGGGATAATAATACTATATAAGGAAGAAAGGTCTGATGTATGTGAAAAGGATGGATTGCAAGGGCAGATAGAAGAGTGAAGATTCCCTTCTATTGTTATTGTTGTCGTTGTTTGTCCTTCATTCTCCAAGAGGACCATGACATCAGGAAGATGATGCCATGATGTGCAAGTGAATTAGATTTAAGTGAGGGAGGGCGGGGCGAAGTCACCAGCCTCACTTTCTCCTCCGGAGCCATCTGGGTCCAGTGGCCAGATATAAATCAGAACAACTGGAGATGACCCAGGATGCCGAGGGGGCCCCCTCTATTAAGGAAGTATTACAAGTGAAGTCATCCATGTGGGTTGTATTAAGAACTTACACTGAGGTTATGACAATAGGAGGGAAAGAGAGATATTATAGAGTTAGAATAACAGGACTCCATAACCAATTAGACACAAGTATTCAGGACAGGAAAGAGTCAAACACTAAGGTTTTGGACAGGGGTGGGTGAATACATCTAACAAAAACAGTGTAACCATAGTGCATAGAGCACCAGCCCCAGAGTCAGGAAGACTCATCTTCCTGAGTTCAAATCTGGCCTCAGACACTTAGTAGCTCTGTGATCCTGGGCAAGTCACTTAACCCTGTCTGCCTCAGTTTCCTCATTTGTAAAATGAGCTGGAGAAGAAAATGGCAAACCTCTTTAGTCTTTTTTGCCAAGAAAATCCTAAATGGGGTCACGAAGACTCAGACAAAACAGAAAACGATCAAAGAATAACAAGAAGACATTGTACATTATTAGCTACTAAACATGGCAAAGCCCCATCTAATCCAACTTCCTCATATTTTGGATAAGGAAAAAGGGCAAAGGGAAATTTAAGTAACTTGTCTGAGGTCACAAAGGTAGTAATTGTCAGAAGGTGGGATTTTAACCAAAGTCCTTTGGCTTCAGAGCCAATGGTCTTTCCATGGTACCAGAATCCCCTATTGCCTAGCTTGGTACTCTGCACACAGTAGGTACTTAATGTGTGTTGAATTGAAATTAATTGTACTGGCAGCATAGTGCCCACCAAAACATACCCTCTCTGGATTCTGAGCCCTTTTACTCCACAGAAGCCAACTTTTCTTGGATTAGGATATAACAGGAATCCTTGAGTTACCTCACTTTACTCAGTCAGTCAACAAGCATGTATTAAGTGCCTGCTATGGGCCAGGCGCAATGCTAATAGTAGGGGGTACAAAGAAAAACAAAAAACAATTTTTCCTCTCAAGAAGCTCATAGAATGAGAAGACAACAAACATGCAAACTATGTACAAACAAAATATATGCAGATAAAGATAATCATTAGAGGGAAGGCCCTAGGGGAATTGAGGGGAATCGAGAAAGGCTTCTTGTAGAAGGTGGGATTTGAGGGGGACTTGAAGGAAATGAGGGTGGCCAGGAGTCAGAAATGAGGAGGGAGAGAATTTCAGGCATGGGGAATAGTCAGTCAGTGAAAATGCCCAGAATTGGGAGACAGAGTATCTTGTTTGAGGAATGGCAAGGAGGCCAGTGTCAGTGGATCACACAGTGCTTGGAGAACAGTAAGGCCTAAGAAGATGGGAAAGATAGGAGGGGGTCAGGTTATTAGGGCTTTTAAAGGCCAAACAGAGGATTTTATATTTGATCCTAGAAATGATGGGAGCTATTGGAGTTTATCAAATACAGGATGACATGGTCAGAACTGTACTTTAGGAAGTTGTGGTTGTTGGTTCTTCATTTTTGAAGGGGACCAATGACATCATGGGTGATATCTTGACTTTGGCATGAATTGGATTTAAGTGAGGCAAAGTTGCATAAAGTCATCTACCTCATTCCCTCTTCCAGAGTCATCTAAGTCTAGTGTCAAAACAAAAGTTAGGATGACTGGTGATGGTCTGGGATATAATAGATGACTTTGGTGTCTTTGATGTCCGACCAAGGTCTAAGTGTTCCACAGTGCCTACTTCAGCCTCCTTCATGGCCATTGGAACAGATTATTCTCATCCTCCCATTTTGCCAGGAGAAGTCTTCACATGCTTGGAGTAAACACCCCTCTAACTCACCAACTGGTTTGAGACCTGTTGGTTACCCTCAATCTGTTTAGCCAGTCTGCTGAGAAGATTTTACTGGGTATGGCTGCTACAGCTTCTTGGAGCCATAGGTCAGACCTTTCCTTTAGGAATATCATTTTGACAGTTGAGTGGAGGAGGGGATAGACACAAGTCAGGGAGATCAACAGGAGACTATTGCAATAGTCCGGTTGGGAGGTGACGAGGGCTCGCACTATGATGATGTCAGTGTCAGAGGAGATAAGGGAACATACAGAAGAGATGTTCGAAGGTAGAACTGACAGGAATTTGTAACAGATTGGTTATGGATTAGAAGAGTGAGGATTCAAGGATTATACCGAGGTTTTAAGCCTGGGTGATTGGGAGGATGATGGTATCTTCAACAGTAAAAGGAAAGTTAAGAAGAGGGGAGGGCTTAGGTAAGTTTGAGGTGCCTATGAGACATCCATTTCAAGATGTCAAATAGGCACTATATCAGATTGTGCACCATCTTGGGGGGGGGAGGTGGGAAGGGAGAGGGAGAAAAATTTTAAACTCAAAAGCTTATGGAAATGATTTTTGATAAATCAAAATAAATTAATAAAAAAAATATGTCAAATAGGCAGTTGCAGGTGTGAGAGTGGAGGTTAGTAGGGAGGTTAGGGCTGGAGAAGTAGATCTGAGAATCCTCTACATGGAGATTATTGAATCCATGGGAGCTGATAAGATCACCAAGTGAAAGAGTATGGAGGAAGAAGAAAAGATGACTTAGGACAGAGTCTTAAGGGACACCCAACATTAGTGGGTGTCCAGCTACCTGCATAAAGATCCAGCAAAGGCAACTGAGAAGGAATGTTTAGACAGGTATTCATTAAGGTGTTTTTCCCTCATCAGAAAAAAAAAAAAACCAAAAACAAGAAAACAAACCAACCTTCCCTTGACCCTGACATTTCTTCAAGCAGCCGTTTTTACTTTCACTTTCTTGCTCTTCACTGTTAAACATTAGTAAGAATAGACTACACTTTGCTACCTCCACTTCCTTACCACCCACTCACTCTTCATCATTTGGCTTCTATCTGCACCATTCTCCTCCAACAGCAAAGAATCAAGCAGAATTAATAGTTACCCAGATTTGACCAGACACTCATGAGTCTTGAGTACATCTTTCAGAAGGATGGTTCGAAGAGGCTCTCTGTCCTGGGAAGAGAGACAGAGTAAGGTGGGGTAAGTCCATCTATCTCTACCCAAGAACAAACTGACACCTTTCTCCCCTTCCTTACACAGGGTCACTCAGAATTTGTTCTGATTTGGTGGCAGAGATCTCCAAATCTATGTAGGATGAAAAGCAAGAAAGTGCAAAATCAACCATGAATATGGCCTCAGAGATGGCTAGAATTCAGACCTGTGTGACCTGGAGCAAGTCATTTCACTCTCTCGCCTCAGTTTTCTCATTTGTTAAATGGAAAAGTTGGACATGATCTTTATAATTCTTTCCAGCTCTAAATCCTATGAGCACATGAATTCCTTACACGGATGGGAAATTTGAGAAGAAAGCAAACAAAACATGCACCCTTTGTAACTTTGAGAAGGAAAGGAGACTAGGGATAGAAATCTGTGCATTAGAGGGGCACCTGACAAAGTGGGGCAAATCTCTACATTTATGTCTGTGATGATGGTGTGAGTGTAACCCATGTACCCATAAATTTATGTAGGTACAAATGTACCCAAAAGGCTGAAGGATTCTGTTGCTGGGTCCCAGAGCTATCACTACTCACCTGTTCACACTTGAAGTAGGAGAGGGAGAAATCATCAAGAGTAAAGAAACGACGTTTCCAGTTCTTTCTCTGAAACAGAAGAGAGATGGATGTCTCTTTGTATATAGCTCCCTCCAGGGATATTATCCCATCCTGGGGTGACAGGATCTAAGATAACAATGTTATATGGCGTAATATTTGAAGTAGCAAGTCTTGTCATTTACTAGCTTTGTAACCTTAGGCAAGCCACTTTATACCTGTCTGAGCCTCAGTTTCCTAATATGTAAAATGAAAATAATACTAGTACTTGCAAGCCATCATGAGGATGAAATGAAATTATATATTTTGCCTTGAGTCTTAATGGGTTATACCAATGTTAGCTATTGTGATAGCTAATAATTATATATAATATCATAATTACATGCATAATATAAGATTATAAATGTTACTATAATTACTATTATTATGGCCAAGCTCACAGGAGTGTTTCGACTCTAAAACAAGATGGTGGATATAAACCTTAAAGGGCTACACAAATGTGAGGGTGAGGAGGAGGAGGAGGAAGATGGGGAAGAGAAGGAAAAAGAAGAATCCTTAATCTTCCAAGGGATATTGGCCTTTTAGATTGTAGGCCTAATACTCTGAACATTTTGGGTAAAGAAATAGTTTTAAATAGGTTGACATCTCATCCTAGCATAATTTTTATCTCTCCCCACAAGTCTGTACAATCCAGCAATTCAATTCAATGAACATTTATTAAGTGCCTACTAGTGTCAGGCATTGTGCTAAGTGTTAGGCAAGAGATAGTCCCTGCCCTTAAGGAATTTACAATCTAATGGAGGAGACAACAAGCAAAGAAATATCTACAAAGCAAACTATATACAGGATAAATGGGAAAGTATTGGAATTAAAAGGTATTAGGGAAGGCTTCCTGTAGAAGGTGGGATTTTAGTTGGGGCTTAGCAGAAGCCATGGAGGTCAGTAGTCAGAGTGGAGGAGGCAAAGCATTCCAGACATTGGGGACAGCTAGAGAAAATGCCTGGAGCCAAGAGAAGGAATGTCCTGTTTATGGAAAGGCCAGGAGGCCCATATCATTGAATTGAAGAGTATGTACTGGGGAGCAAGCCCTAGGAAGGGCTAGGTAATGAAGGGCTTTGAATGCCAGAGATTGGCCCTAGGTCCAACGTTGGCACTTACCACATTTCCCTGTTTCACACAATAGCCGCTTTTAAGGAGCGGTGGCCCCGCTGGGGCTCGGCAGCCTGAAGTAGGGATGTAGCTCTGCGACCTTCGGAGGATAGCATGGTGGCCTTGCACACCTGCATCGGTCCCATCCCCGCCATTCTACAAGAGAACAGCCCCACGAGTCAGTAGCTTTTTCTCATCTCACAAACTCTGACCTATTCTCTACTTTAACCTCTTTACCCTTCTCCTGCCCCAGCCAGACATTTGGATTTCCCCATAAGAACAATATTTTGTCTTACTAC
>NW_020945967.1:0-20352 GCF_900497805.2 Vombatus ursinus
GGTGCCCACCACATCATAGCAACATTCAAACTACTTCCCCTCCCCCCAATAGATGTCTCTCACAATAGAAAATGCATCTCCTGCTACTTTCCAGTGAGGTCTTACATGCTTTGAACCAATGAATAGGAACTCATTTACCTACATTATAGAGGGAAAGTGTGACACAGTAGAAAAATCCCCAAAACACTGAATTTGGCACCAGTGGTTGTGATTGGTCAGTCATTTTCAGTCATGTCCAATTCTTCATGACCCCATTTGGGGGTTTCTTGGCAAAGATACTGGACCTGGGTTCAAATCCCAGCTCTGCTACTTAACTGCCTCTGTCACCCTGAACAAATACATTCACCTAAGCCTCAGTTTCCTCCCTTGTAAAATGAACCCTAAATATATGACCACATTCAACAAGCATTTATTAAGTGCCTGCTATACACTGTTAGGCATAGGAAATATAAAGATAAAAACAAAACAATTCCCACTCTCAAGGGAGAAATAACATGCATAAATATATAAAATACATGCAGAATAATTGCATAAATAATAAGTAATTGCAGTGGGGGAGGGGTGAGCTGGGGGTGTGAGGAGTGGAGAGTGCTAACAACTAGGGAAATTAGGAAAGGCCTCCATAGGAGGTGTCCTACAAATATTACTGGAAGGATGCTAGGGATGCTACAAAGTAGAAGTGAGGAAAAACAGCATTCCAGGCATGGGGATAGGATCAGCCTATGCAAAGGCATAGACTGAAAAGCATATTTGAGAAGGATCTAGTAAACCAATTTGTCTATAACATAGATAAGTGTGGTATGGAGGGTGGGGATAGGGATAAAATACCATCAGTCTGGAAAATCTGGAGCCAGGTTTTAAAACTTAAACTTAAAAAAACTTAAAGTTCCAGACAAAGGACTTTGTATGTTCTTCTAGAAGCAACAGGGAACCACTGGATCTTCTTGAGCAAGAGGGGGATATGGTTAGACCCGAACTTTAGGAATATCGATTTGGCAGCTATGTGGCATAAGTTGGATTAGAGATGGGAGAAACTGGAAGCAGGGAGGCAAATTAGGGAAATAGTCCAAGCAAGAAATGGTTAGAGCCTGAACTAGGGTGGCCACTATATAAGTGGAGATAAGGGAACAGGTGGAAAAGATGTTAAGATAAAAATCAACAAGCTTTGATGGCTGATCATTTATACTTATTTAGTTTCATATTGTTTCCCATGGTAGAATGTAAGTTCCTTGAGGGCATTTCCAGCATCTAGCACAGTGTCTAGCACATAGTAGGTATTTAGTTAATGCTTGTTGATTGATTATGAGGGGTGAGGGAGAATAAAGAGCAGAGAATGAATCTGAGGTCCCAGACCTAGATGATTGGAAATATAGCGGGTATGCTCAACAACAAAAAAAAAGAAGCTAGGAGAAGGGGGGGGGGGGTTGATTTCTGTTTTGAACATGTTGAATTTGAGATGCCTTTAAGACATGCAGGTAGAAATGCCCAACAGGTACTTAATAATACAGTATTAGAGATCAAGAGAAAGCCAAAAGTTGAATATGTAAACTCTGGAATGACAAGAAGACAAAAATTACCCTTGCCCGTGCTAGCTGTTTTCCTTGATGGCTAGGCAAAATCTAAGCCACACACCCCCAGCTCTGAATCTTATTATCTCATTTGATTCTCTCCATTTGCCCCAACAATCTTATGAAGTAGACAGGGCAAGTATTAATTTATTTTACAAACCTAGAAGCTGGGGCCCAAGGGTAGTCATTTGCTGAAATCTCAAGTCCAGAAAGTATCAGAACCAGGATTAAAACCTTGTTCTCCTTGCCTCCAATTCTTATGACCAAGCATTATTATAATAGGATTAAAGAGAATGAAAGAAGAGGGAAAGAATGAGGAGGAAAAGTAGGAAAGGAGGAAGAGAAGAAGGAGGAGGATGAAAAGAAGAAGAAAAGGAGAAAAGAAAGAAAGAAAAAGAAAGAAAGGAAGGGAAGGAAGGAAGGAAGGGAGAAAGAAAGAAAAAAAGAGGAGGCCTAGGAGAGAAGATCTAAATTATTTCAGAGAAAAAGAACATGAGAGAAAGAAGTCTATGAGAATAAAAAGGCATATTACTAGGAGAATAGACTAGGATCAAAGCAAAGGAGGAAAAAAGGAGTGAGATACAATAGGAAGAATAAAGTCAGATAGAACTAGACAGCTAGATGGTGCAGTGGATAGAGAGTTAGTTGGACTTGGGAGTCAAGGAAGACTGTGACCACCAGTGTGTCACTTAACCTCTCTCAGCCTCACTTTCCTCATCTATAAAAATGGGTATAATAACAGCACCTACCTCACAGGTTGTTGTGAGGATCAAATGAGATGACATGTGAAAAGCTCTATCCAAATTCTGTCATTAGATGTAATTGGTAGATTCGAATGAGAAAGTAGATGTGAAATATCTCTGCAAGGCAGAAAGGTGCTGTACAAACGCTAATTTAAGATCCTGATTGATTACTTATATAATTTGAACTGAGAATGGGGGATGAGGATTCACAGACGGACCTCTGTTGCTGGACAGGGGTCAGGAGAGGACGGAACAGCAAGCTCACACCTCTAGTCGAGCTCACCTGAGTTGCCACAGTTTCCCTTCTCCACTGGCACGGCTGGAAGACCGCCTCGGAGGCGGGCGGCTCGGTTCTCTGCTCGGAGCGCACAGAGACTCTGGTAGGAACGGCCGTCGTTGCCACAGACTGGGACCTCCGAAGCCCGGCAGACGCAGATACCGAGCTGGCCCCGGCTCTTGGAGATCCGGCTCTTGGAGGTCCAGGTCATGCGGCACCGCAACCCTAGGGCGCAGGGCCGGTTCCAAGGGCCCCCGCACGTTTCTCCTTCCCCAGCAGCGCATACCAGGCAGCAGTTACAACGGTCAGGCTGTGGCGACGCCCCCATGGGGCAGACTGGCAATGGGGGACAGCGGGTCGGCTCGCAGGTGTGTGGGCAGGGCGTCGGTACCCAGGGAGGTCCAGCCTGGATCCAGGGCATAGCTACCGTGGACAGCAACAGCAGTAACGGGAGTGGACGGACCTCCCGAGCACGCAGAGCCACAGCCATCTCCCTCTCTCCTTACTTTCTCCTTACCTTTTTCTACTATTTCAGTTTGCCCTGGCACGCAATCCAGTAGAGTCCTTAGGGCAAGCAACATCCCCTCCAGGCCATAGTGCCTCCTCAGCCCAACTGTTACAGCCCATAGCTTTTAAACAGATGAGTCCCAGGAGGGCGGGACCCGGTTGAATCCTTCTAGCTAACCCTTCCCTCCGTCCTCTTCCCCCAAACACATATTTGCTCCTTCTTGTCACTCCCTCTCTTCCTCTTACCCCAACCCAAGGGAGAGGAGAAAGCTCTCAGCACACCTAAAAATCTAGCCATAAAATCCATAAAACTTAAATGATCTAGAGCTGAAAAGGATCTTAGAGATTCTATGGGCCAACGTGCCCCCCCCCCCCACTTTACAGATAATCCGGAATCATAGGAATATGATGAAAGTGAAGCTGGAACATAGAGCATGTGCGGGAAAGTACTGTAAAATAAGGTTGGAAAAGTAGGTTGGATCTGTTTTGGTAAAGGCCTTAAATGCCAGGCTCTGAACATCAGATGACAGAGATAAAGTAACTTGTTTGAAGTTAATTGATCAACTAGCATTTTTGATTGCTGTATACCAGGCTCTATGCTAAGCATGGAGGATGCAACGAAAGGGAAAACAACAACACACACAGTCTCTGCCCTTGAGGAACTCATTCTAATGAGGAAGACAAAATGCAAACAATTATGTACATGCAGATGGCAGGACAACTAGGTGTTAAGGTGGATAGAGTGAATAGTGTGCCTGAAAGTCAGGAAGACTCAACTTCCTAGTTCAAATCAGGCTTCAGACACTTACTGGTTGTGTAACTCTAGGCGAGTCTCTTAAACCTGTTTCTCTCAGTTACCTTATCTGTAAAATGAGCTGAAGAAAGAAATGGCAAAATTATCTTTGCCAAGAAAACCCCAAACAGGGTCACAAAGAGTTCGACATGGCTGAAACAACTGAGCAACAACAAAGTTATATACTGATGATACAAGTTATATAATGCAGGAAAATAATCTCAGAGGGAAAGCACTAGCAGTGAGGGAAGAGGGGATGGTGCAGGAGAAGTCTCCTGGAAAAGAGAAGATTTAAATTGACACTAGAAGGAAGCCAGGCAAGCCAAGAGGCAGAGATGAGGAGGAAGAGCACTCCCTGTATGGGAGACAGCCAGTGAAATACTGTAAAGATGAAAGAGAAGGCCACTGTAGCTGTATCACAGAACACATGAAGGGAAGTAAGGTGCAAGAGGGCTGGAGAGGTAGGAAGGGGCCAGGTTGTGAAGAGCTTTAAATGCCAAACAGCATTTTATATTGACTCTTAGAGATAACAGAAAAACACTGGAGTTTACTGGTGGAAGGGGAGGAGGGAGAGAGCTGGTCAGACAAGCACCTTCAAAAAATCACTTGGGCAGCTGAGTGAAGAATGGATTGGAGTGAGAAGAGAATTAAGGGAGACCAACCAGAAGATGATTGCAATAGACTGAGCATGAAGTAATGAGCACCTAGTGGCTGTGAGTGGAGAAAAAGAAGTCAAAGAGAGGTGTAAAGATAGAAGTGACAAGACTTAATAACAACCTGTATGTGGAGAGTGAGGAGTCAAGAATAGTGCCAAGGTTGTAAGCCAGAGTGGCTGGGAGAATTGTGGTGCCTCAATGGTAATAGGAAAGCTTGAAAGAAGAGAGGGTTTGGGGGAAAAAGATAATAAGTTCTGTTTTTGTATGTGTTGAGTTTAAGATATTCAAAAGGCAACTGGTGATTTGAGACTGGAGTTTAGGAGAGAGACTGGATCTGGGAACAGACCTGAGAATCATTTTCATGAAGATGATAATCACCAAATGAGACAGTATCAAGTTACATAGGTAGTATCTTAGCAAGGAAGAGAACCCAGATTCTCTGACTTTAAATTCAGACCACTATTAATATAAATTAACGAGACAGATTAATTAATAAAATCCACAGGAAGCCACATATATGATAAGGAACTAATTGGAGAATCATAGCTCCATGAACTCTAGAACTCATCCAAAGGCATCATTTTAAAGGATTCTAACTACTTGGACAAGTCACTTCACTTTTCTTTTTCTGCTTTCAGTTTCTTTTCTGTAAAAGAAAAAGGGTGTTGGACTAGATAAGAAAAGTCATTTTAGCTTAAAATTTGATACTGAGGAGACTGAGGCTCAGAGAAGGGAGTGACTTTCTCAAGGTCATACAACTTACTAGAATCCAAGCCTCTTCACTCCAAATCCAATGATCCACACCTACTCCTCACAATTTGTTAATAGATATTCCTCCACTAGGCAGACAAGTTGCTTTCACATCCTCCTAGTTCTTGCAGCCTAAATCAGATTGCTAGAAACTACAGTAAATTAAGATCCGAGTTAGATAACTTTACAATTCTTTTTTCAGTGTGTAGTTCTGGAAGCCTAGTACTGTGGGTACAAACCCTACCCCTGACATTTGGCTAGCACTGGATAAGTCATGTCATTTCTGTGTGCCTTAGTCAACTCCCTAGGATTTATTTTCTAATTGTCTGTTGATGGAAGGGGTTCCCCACACTGATGAAATCATCTTTCTTGTACTCTGTTTTACATTTTTAAAATGTACTTCTTAATTAGGTAGTGAGTTTCATGTCATTGAAGTTCTTCAAGCAGAGACTAGAGGAGAACTGGGAGGGTGATTATAGAAGGGGATTCCAGCTATGATTGAAAGTTGATAATTGAGGGTCTCCTTCAGCCCTAAGATTCGGAAATTTCTATCATTCTAGGAAAAAAAAAAACATTAGCCATGGGGACCCTCCTCTTGCAGCTCCATTTTTTTTTTTGCCTATCCTTTATTGAGTTGAATTAAATTTGAACAGTAGTTTGGTAGCTGTGAGCTCCTAAAAGGAGGCAAGTAGATATCTTAGTTTACCTTGAAAGATGTTTCTATTAATGTAAGGTGAGTCACTGCCTGTCAAATAGAAGATTCGAGAAGACTACCACAGTTCAGACATCAACATGTCATATCATTTTATTATAAAACAAGCAACAAAGCAGTTATAGAAAAGTATTTCTGCAGTGATGCCTAGTACAAATCACAAAGCAAAAAGCACTAGTTTTCATGCAGTTCTGGTACTGCGTTTACAGTGAGTACATTTCACAACTGAAACCTTTCCTAAAAAAAAAATACACACACCAATCAGACCATAGCCTCCTCCTCCACAAGTAGTTTCAACAGAATCAACAGAAGGAAGGAGGACTGGAGGAACAGTTTGTGCCAAATGTCTACTTCATTTAATTTTAAAACTAGGGACAAATTACTGGGATGTCTGCATAGACAGTGAAATAGACATAAAAGGAAATAGAAAAGGAAGGGAGAAAAAACAAACAGCAGAAGTAAAAAAATGACTGCTTTAATTAAAAGGGAGACAGCTCAGTGACATAGTGGGTAGAATGCTGGACTTGGAGTCTGGGAGACAGGAGTTAGAATTCTGCCTCAGACAATCCCCTTGATGGGTGACTGAGCAAGTCACTTTGCCTCAGTGTTCTCATCCATGAAGTGAGGAAGTTGAATTTGGTGGCTTCTAAGGTCCCTTCCCATTCTATCTCAATGATTCTCTTCTCATATGTCACCATCTGATGTTGAAAAAGCCCTGTTCCTTCCCCTACACGTACTCTTACAGCCCAATCAAGTACCAAGCCTCCAGAATATGCTTGTTATGTATTGATCCTCTCAACCAACATCAAATAAATTTATTTCAACTTTACAGGGCAGTGGAAGGAAAGATGGTGGCATTAGCATCAGAAGACCAGTTTCAAGTCCCAATTACTTGTGATGTGATCTTAGGCAAGGGCAGCTAAATGGCATAGTGGATAGAGTGCCTGACATGGAGTCAGGAAGACCTGAGTTCAAATCTAGCCTCTTACTAGCTGTGTGACCCTGGGCAAGTCACTCAATCCTGTTTGCCTCAGTTTCCTCATCTATAAAATGAACTGGAGAAGGAAATGGCAAACCACTCCAGTATCTTTGCCAAGAAAACCCCAGATGGGATCACAAAGAGTTGGCATGACTGAACAACAACACCATGAAGGAAAATGAAAAATGGTTCCATGATTTCATGGTGAACCAGAAAGGAAAACAATCTTAGGCAAGTTACTCAAGTTATGTTCATCTGAAAAATAGGAATGATATAATGGTTCATTTTAATATAATGCTTCAAGATTTGCAAAGCTCTTTTATGTACTTTTAAAATTTGATCTTCACAATTTTGTGACATAAGTGCTATTATTGAGTGCTATTATCCCATTTTATGGTTAAGGAAACTGAGGCTAAATCACTTGCACATGGTCACTTACCTAGTAGTTTCTGAGAGGGAATTTGAAGTCAGGTTCTTGTATCTAAGTCCCGGATTCTATCCACTACACTATCTATCTTAGATATTATGAAGAACTAAGGTAATGTGTGAGAAAATATTTTATTCACTGTAAAGCGTCATACAAATATAAGATCACTAGAAATACAGGAATTTGAACTGGAATGGACCTTATAAGGTCATCTAGTACACCCTCCTCTATTTTACAGATGGGTAAATTTAGTCTATGGAAGGTAAAGTGAGGCTCAAGGTCACATGGGTAGGGTAAACAGTGGAGCTGAGTGCAAACCTAAGTTACCTCTCATAGACTGGGGGGGAAGAAGAAAGAGAATCTGATCCCAGTGAACTATAAATGTAAGACAATCACAAAGTTATCTTCATTCCTGGGAGCTTAGTATACCAGGCAGACACAGATGTGTGTCAACAATACATCCAAGTAAAGGCACTTTTAAGAAAATCCACTTCCTGGTTTGGCTGAATTGTTTCCCCCCTTTTTATTGTTATAAGGGATCACATATGGGGGTGGGGAGTGGAGGAATGAGGAGGGAACAGTCAGAAATTAAAGAAATGCAGAAACAAAATGTAATTATGACACTGGAAAAAAAAAGGAAAACCTCCTCTCAAACTTCTGGATATGTCATTCAAAATGTCTAAAACCAAGGTATTTTCATCCTCACTAAAAAAAAAGTGTTTGGGTAGAGTGCGTCCAGTTATCTATGGGGCCTGAGTAAACTAGTCCCTCTCCTTCCCCTACCCCAAGCTCTAGTTTTCAGAGAGAGGGACAATAGGAAAAATATTTTGAAAGCAAATCTCCACAAAGTAGTTAAGGAACTATTTTAAAAGCCTTCTGACCAGATGATTGGGAATTACTTGGCGGGGGTGGGGGGTGGGGGGTAGGGGGTAGGGGGTGGGGGTGGTTCCTTTCTGGAAATATAATGTCTACAACAAATTTGTGGATAAAGTAGGGCTGGTGAGTTACACATTGGATAGAGCAGTGGGCCTGAAGTCGGACCTGAGTTCAAATGTGACCACAGATACTTCCTAGCTCTGTGACCCTGGGAAAGTTCCTGAATCTGTTTGCTTCCATTTCCTTGTAAAATGGATAATAATGACACCTACCTCCCAGGATTGTTGTAAGGATCAGATGATATAATTGTAAAACTCTTAGCATAGTGCCTGGCATATGGTGAGCGCTATATAAGTTGATAGAAAGGGCCTTTGACTGGCAGTCAAACCTAGATTCAAGCCCCAGCTCTGTTGAATGTTGGGTAAGTAGTGTCTCCAATTTGGGTCTCAGTTTTCTTTTCCATAAAAGGAGGGGTGGAGCTGTGTGAGATGCAAGATCAGGTCACGTCTTGTTCTAACACAATAATTAAAAAATTCTTCATTCTGCAAATGGTAGGAACTGCCACTTTAGCTAAAGAATATTTCATGGTTTCATCTGGTGAATCTCAAGCCACAGATTTTTCCCCCTGCCTTTTTCATTCTTTACTTTAGTCAGTCAGCCAAGCATTTATTAAGTACTTATTGTATGCCAGGCAGTGTACTAAGTGCCGAGAATACAAAGCAAGGCCAAAGACATTCCCTGCTCTCCAGTAGTCTAATGGAGGAAGACATCATGAAAACAACTTTATACAAACTATGTACAGATAAATTGGAGATAATCAAAGAGGGAAGGCACTAGCAGTAAAGTAGATCAGCAAAGACTTCTCATAGGGATTTTAGCTGAGACTTGAAGGAAGCTGAGGAGGGCAGAAGGTGGTAATGAGGAGAGTGAGTATCCCAGGCATGGGGAATAGCCAGGGAAAATGTCCAGAGCCAGGAGAACGAGTGGCTTGTTCAATCATCAGCAAGGAGGCTGATGTCCTCGGGTGTGATTTCAAAATTTTTTTTCGTGAGCAACATTTTTATAGGAAGTGAATATACTATTTCCAGGGTGAAGTTTCAGTGTCTAAGTTCTCTGATCATGTCCTTGGGTATACAGTTCGTTTAACTTCTTGCAAAAAAAAAAAAAACAAACAAACAAAACAAAAAACTTTCTCTACTTCTGGCTGAAACCTCATTAAGGTTCTGACTTGAAATTCCAAAAAAGTTACTCTAATTGGTGTTGTCTCTGAACTCTATTAAGATGATGAGTAGTCAGTATCCTAGCAATAGAAAAAGATAACAGATGGGTAGCCCAAGTATTTCACTGATATCCAGAAGGCCTCCAAATTGGTGGGGTAGATCCCCCTTGGAAGATTTATGGCATAGTACCTCTATGCTGGAATGGAAGGAAATAAGAGACTGTAATGTATAAAAGTGGAGGAAGTACCCACACCCTGAAAACAGAGATCCGCTAAGCATCGAAGTATCAAATATTAAGATGTATATTCTTGGGAATAATAAATATCACCTTTAGAAAATGGACTTTTTGTAGGATGAAACTGATCATTTCACCATCCTGGCCAGTTACCACTAACACCAGCTGCTCACTGTCACCAACACAGTGGGCAAGCTAGTCTACTGAAACAACAAGACACTTTGAGAGAGGAGGTGGCATGTGCCACACAGGTCAAATCATAGCCAACACCTCTGCTTTGGCCCTGCTGGAGGTAGCCCAGACCCCTGGGAAAAGCAGCATCCACAATCCAGGGAAGCCCCTCTTATGTAGATGGCACCTGTCAACTTCCTCTGTACTGTCTGCTGCACCCTCTGACCCTTCAGTAGCTGTAATTACTTAAGACTGGGGAAGGAAAGTTTGTGCCACTTTAATCTCTGGCACTGACAAACTGTTCCACATTAAAGACCAACAAAATTTTATTGATGGAAAATTAGAAGATTCAAAGAAGATGCATTATCCCCCGCTTTGCTGCTGCATCCTGAGAACCACTGGGCCTCTCCATCTGACTTGCAGCTGTGAAAGGGAGGTTTTAGAATGCAGGGACATTCTTGGTTTTGTATTTGTATCCTCAGCACTTAGCCCCATATTTTGCACATAGTAAAAGCATAATAAATATTTTTTCATTAATTAATTGATCAATCACTGATACAATCTCAATCACAATGCTTTCTTTGAAAGAAATGCTGAATGTGTAACATTCCCCCGACAAGAGAGGGAATTTGATTTCTGATAGACAGAATGCTTCTTTACATAGACTCGGGGGCAGTTTTACATCACTGGAAAAATTTGGAAAAGAATCTTCAAATCCTGTTCATTGAAATATGCTGAGGGTAGGGGGATACACAGGAGACATATGTAGATATTTGATGAGAATTCACAGATATTCTATGATAGTTTCTCATCTGCTTACTACGTGGTAAAGAAAAAACCTTTTTAACTAGTCAGTTAGTGTGGGACGTCTGTCATCTGCCATTAAGTTATTCTTAATCAAGGATTCTCAAGGACAAATTAAAAAACTCAAATTACAACACTTTAAAAAACAGATCAAATGATCTAGAAGTGGATAGTGGCTTTTCTTTGCCTCTTCACAGTCGAAGGATCAGAGGATCCATCTCACCCGGTGGAAAAGACACAACTCAGTGCACAAACCATATCATTCAAGGGGTAATTCTCAATATGAAACATAAACCAAAAAAAGTATAATCGTGGAGGAAAAGTACACTGTCTGTGGGTGCTTGTATATCTAAACAAGTATTTTCTGGACAGCAGCCCCTGTTGGGGGGGTGCGTTTTACTTATGTAGAAGCATTTCTTTTTTTTTTTAATGTCTTTTTGGTTGGGCAATGGGGGTTAAGTGACCTGCCCAGGGTCACACAGCTAGTAAGTGTTATCTGTCTGAGGCCAGATTTGAACTTAGGTCTTCCTGACTCCAGAGCCAGTGCTCTATCCACTGCACCACCTAGCTGCCCCTGCAGAAGCATTTCTATTAACCTCTTCCTCTAGACACCATCTTTTAATTTAAAAAATAAAAATCATTAACAGCAAAATCAGATACAAATTTATGGGCTTAAATGGGAGGTTTTTTCAATGTAAGCTTCTTGAGAGCAGGGGCCATTTTACTCTTTCTATTTGTATCCCCAACATCTCACATAGCTCCAGGCACACAACAGGTACTTAATAAATACTTTCGGTGATTGATTACTTCTGGGTCCATTCCTGGAAACAACTCGCAGTGGTCACCTGGTTTCCTTCCACTTGGAAAACACATTCTATTCTTTAGTTGCAATAACTCAACTTCTTAACCAAACAATTGGAGGCCTCCAATCTTTTTTGTTGTTGTTGTTGTTTTTTGTTTGGAGGCCTCCAATCTTATGCATTTACCTATCCAAGAATGACAAAACAATTTTTAAAAATGAAAACTACTAACTTGGCAAAACTACAGTGTAGTTGTACTGTTTAAGAAAAAAGTAGAATTTTAATATTTAGAAATATTTAGATATTTAATATTTAGAGCTAGAATGAGCCTTAGAGACCTAGTCTAATCTTTTCACTTTACAGATAAGAAAACAGAAACTGGGGGTTCAGGGGTGGTGGCACTGGGGAGGAGGCAAATGACTTACCCACAAGTCACACCAATTTGTTCTGATTTGTCAAACCTCAGGTAACTATTTTAAAACTTTCAGTGAATATTTCATATATGTATACACACACACACACACATACACACACACATAAACACACATGTGTGTGCACGTACACACATGTTGTACATGTATGTGTGCCTATATGTGGATATATTCCTGTGTGAGTTCACATGTATATATGCACATGTATGTCACATGTTAGATTTCCTCAGTGACTGTAGATATGTTATAACATATAAAGTCATATCTTATCATTGGGTAGAAAAATTAAATTTCTTATGCTCTTCTAATGGATACTTGAGAATGCTCTAGTCAATGGAATTACTGGAATCACAGGAATCTTAAGCTAGAAGGGATTTTGGAGTTCATCTAACCCATCAGTTCTCAAACTTTTGATCTCAGGACCCTTTTACACTTAAAAATTGAGCCTCCCCTCCCAACCTACCCACCAAGATCTTTTGTTTATGTAGATTATAATTACCTCTCCAGAAAAAAAAAAGAAATGTACACACTACACATTTTTGAGTTTAATTTGCATTATCAACATTTTCTCCATTACTTTCTTAACTCTAGATAATCAACAAAACAATAAATCAATCTCTGATTTGTAGCATTTATTGATTCCCAAGATTTAAGTGGTCACACTGGAAATTTAACGTAAGCTCTTGAGAGCTGATTTGAGCTGGCTCCAGCACCTCACTGGTTATATCTATTGATATTTGCTCTATTTGAAATTAAAATGTTTTAGTATTATTATGAAAATAGTTTTGAATTCAGAGATCCCCTGAAAGGGTCTTGAGGACTCCAGGAGTCCCAGGACCACGAATTAAAAACCACTGATATAAGCTAACCCCTTCATTTTACTGAGGAAACTAAGGCCCAAAATGCCCTGCCAGAGGGTATGTAGATTTAAGTTGTAGAGCCAGGATCTGACCTTTGCTCTTTTGACTCGAAATCCAGTGGTCCCAAACTGATTTCTATTTTCCTAATAACAGTAGTTTACATTTGTACAACATTTCATAAACCATATTTCTGTTTTTTTAAAAGTACAAATAACCCTCCCAATTATCTTACCACAAAATGCCCACAGAGGTTTCCCACAATTTAAATGTCAAAAGATGTTATTTATAATCTCATGAATGTTAAAAAAAAAGATTCTGAAAGTTGTCAATTAAATTTTGTTGCTTTAACACTAGGTACTGAACAATCTATCTATCCCAAGGATTTGCTTGGGGAAATGTTGAGAGAGAAAATGGAGAGTTTTCAGTGTGCCCCTAAATTATACAACACATTATTCAAAGGGCATAGGTGAGGAATTCTTTAAAAAGGGATCAACTGGGACACATTATACAGTAATTGTGGTGGTCTGGCATTATCCTAAAACTAATCTCCAATTGCCTAAGAAATAATGAATAATTAGCAAGGACTGAGTTGGCTCTTCTTGAATAGTTCTTCACCTTTGACAAGACAATATATTCTGGCTGGAAAACAGGGAGAGAAAAAAGTTTACTTGGTTGAACCTTATTTTCCCTTTTCCACAGCAGGCCTAGCACTTATTTCTAAAGTTAATATAAGTCCAAATTCTGAATGTAGAGCTTTGACCAGTCATATATGAGACCATGGAATCATCATATACTCATCAATCCTCCACACATCTCATATTAATATCATACCATATTGAAAGCAACACCCACTTGAACAACCATGGCATTTGACATAAAAAAGTGTTGGCATGCCAACAGGATGGGTGGGTTCTCATGTCTCATGACTTCACAGTATTTGGCCGTTTCATATTTCAAAAAGGATGCAAAAGACAACTTAGTATTTTCATATACTTATTTTATGTTCTGTGGTTGAGCTGGGACCCAGACTCCCTCCTTCCTTTGGCAGCCTTCCAGGGGAAACTGTCTATGGCTATAACCTGAGGAAAAACACTGAATTTTGACCAAAATTAACACTACCTCTCAAATAGATTATTCTTAACAGAAGTATGGGATACAATGAGAGAATTATGAAGAATCCAAGAACAAGCAAAAGTATCATGGTCAACCAAGTGTACTGGGAAGAAACGTTGATCCTTCAGCAGGCCCCATTAGCTGTTTTCACCTTTGTTGGCCCATATCATCACTTATACCTTGTCTTGCCAGATCTCAGCCAGAGGAAGAATAACAACAACATTGGTTGACTGAGTAAAGTTTCTTTTGTGGGGAAAAAAAAAGCACACAGACATAAAGCTTTGTTAGAGGTAAAGTCAGCCCATAGTCTTTTGCAAACTCTACTTCTCTCAGAGCAGGAAACTGATGAGTGCTGAAAGGATATCTCAATGCAGAGGTCACAGAACCAACAGTCCAGTGAATACTCAAGGTGTTAGGACCTGGAGTGGAGTTCTACCATTCTCACTAAACATGGTTATGGTACCACTGGTCCCTGGTCTTGTTGAACTTATTTCAGCAGGCTAAATACATACTATCTTGTAGAACAACTTGAAGGTCTGCCATGCCTGGAAGGCTCCAGATAAGCCAACTCCACAGAAGTATGACTGATACACTGCTGTCTCTCAAGACAAAGAAACTTCCTGGTTCTGGACACACGAGCCCCTTTCCCTCCTTTCTAGCTGGGCTGTGCCTGGTTACACATCGGAGGTCCGTATATGCTCATCATCCAGGTTGTACATAAATGGTTTCTCTTTGGGCTGTTGGGGCTCTGATCGATGCCGTACCCGAGAACTTGACAGCAGGGTGGCATCACTTTCCCCACGTCTGGACATGAAGGGGGAGCCTCCAGGAGTCTCTTCATCCAGAAGCAGCTTTTCATCTGCCTGTGGGACAGGTGTCCAGGGCTGCCAGGATGAAGCAATGAAGGGAGCTTTGCAGGGAGCTTTCCTCTCTTCCCCAGGTGGCCGTCCTCTGCATGGGGTGGAGTTGGACACACCTGAGAAATTGGAGCTTCCAGGCCGGGACAATGAAACTGATCTAGAGAAAGACATTTCCTGGAGTAGAAGGGGGGGAAATAACAAATAAATATGGGCAATATCATGAGTCATGATATTCAATTTGACAAACATCTCTTTATTAAGCACTTATACATGGCACCATGCTAGACGCTAGAGATAAGAGGACTGATACAAAATAGACCCTGTTTACAAGAAGAATATGATTAATATGATATAATATGGTAATGTAATAGTATATAATGATAAGACATATATACAAATAAGTATAATAGAAAACAGTGTGATTGACAGAGACAAAGAAGATGGCTACATAAAGTGCTCTGGGAGAATCTAAGAAGGGAAAAGAGCATTTTCAGTTGGGGCAATCAGCACAGACTTCATGGGGAAAATGGCACCTAAGGTAGGCCTCGAAGGGAAAAAGATTCTTTTTGTTTTTTCTTTTAACTTTTTGTTCTTGAATTAGACTTAACAAGTACTAAACAGAATGGGTTTGAAGGTACACAGTAGAACAGAAAAAGAGAATTGTACACATAGTAGAATAGGAAAGGAGAGCTAAACAGGAAATTGTGGGTGTCACATAGTTTGTTTTTCTTTTTGAGTATATAGAGTGTCTCCAAAGTCTTAGTGTAGTTTAAGCTTATTAAAGCTTATTAAGCTTATTAAAGTTTAAACTGCACTAAGACTTTAGGGACACCGTATAATAAAATTGACTTGTAGCTTTCAAAGTTGTTCTTGTCTGGCCTTCTTTCTGTTCTTTTTTCTCCAATTTTTTTTTGGGGGGGGGAAGGATACCTCAATGTCTTGAAAAAGAGGATTCCAACTGGCAAAGATGAGGAGGGAAAGCAAGAGTGTGCTGGAGCCGGCTCCCACTAGCCAAATGTTAAATGTTCAGTATGAGCATTTACCTTGCAGGGAATTGACAAACTCTGCCAACCTGAGCTCCATTTGTCATTTTGTTGATTGTCTAGACTTAAGAAAGTGTGAAAAATGCAGATTCAGCCCTCAACCACACTTTTTTTTTTTTTTTGAGAACCTGTTAAACATTTACCAGTACACCCCTGAAGGAGAGTATACCAATTGTGGATGGCAGCTTCAATGAATGCACAGAGAGGGCAGGACACGATTGTGAAGAAGCTAGTGCTCCAGGCTGCCTGAGACACACAATGTGTGAAATCAGGATGGAAAAAGGTTAAAACCAGATTCCTGAAGGCCTTAAATTCCAGGCTCACATCACAGGAATTAGAGTTGGATGGGACTTGGGAGAGGAACTAGTTGGGTCCTCCCATTTTGCAGATGATGAAACTGAGGCTGGGAAAAATTAAATGACTAGTAATAGATTCTTCATAGTTTAAATTCAATGCTTTTCCCACTGTACCGAATTTTCTTTGTGCAATGTTTTCCAATCCCCAGGAAAAGTACCTCTCCCCAACATCTCTATTTTATAACTCCAGGCATCCTCCCAATGTAAACACTGACAAACAGCAGCATCTCAAGTCTGAATCCAGAACTGTATTTTGATTTCAGTAGCAGGTAGGTTTTCTGAAGAATACAGCATAAACATTACATCTTCCATTTCCCCCAGCTCTCCATAACTACTCCAACCTCTTCCTTCAAAAAAAAATCACCCCAAAAAACGCCCAAACAAAAAAACCTGCATCCAGACCAATGAAGAAACAAATAAAAAAGAGAAAACATTCTAATGCTACAGCTGCATCCTGGACACAGGCTGCCTGCCTGTCCCCATCTTCCAATAAGACATGCCCACTCAGTAAGCATGATCTTTAATTGGTATTAACTGTGTAAAAGAAAGGATGTGACTTACTTTAGGATGACACTTGAGAGCCTGGACAGCTGCACCAATCTCCTTGATCCAGCTGTGCATGTCTTCTGGGCTGTCCGCCTGGAAAACATTTATATATGTCATATGGAAGTGCTTAGGAACACAGTTTCTGTCCATTTGTAAGCCTCTTATTTGACCTTGGAAGTTCACAGATTCATGGAAGCTTAGAGGTGGGAAGGGACCTTTGGATCACAAGATTTAGAACTGGAGGGACCTTAGAAATCACCTAACTCAGCAGGTTCTTATCTTGGTATCAGTGAATGTAAAAAATATTTTTGATAACTATATTTCTTTGTAATTAAAATTTTTTGAATAAATGAAAGTCTGTTTTCTCTGCCTCTTATTTCTCCCTTCAACTGAGAAAACAAGAAAAACAAATTCCCTATAACAAGCATGTATAGTTGAGCAAAACAAAATCCCTTATTAGCCATGTACAATATATTTATATATATATATATATATATATGTATCTCAGTCTGCTGAACTCATCACTTCTCTATCTGTAGGTGAGTTAAATAACACCATAAAGTATCATTTTAAAAAATGGAAAAAATTATACCAAATGATACCTGCCAATGCCCACAAGGGGGCAGCTGGAAGCTCAGTGAAGAGAGGAAGGAAGCAAGCTATCTACCCACCCTGACTGCCGTACCATCTTTTGCCACCTGAACAACCATGAGCAAATCTGGGCCTCAGTTTCTTCATCTGTAAAATGAAAAGACTAAGATAGTTGATTTCTAAGGTCCTTTCTAGCTCTGAATCCTAGGTAAGTTTTCTATGACCAACCCCCTCTAATAGAATGTCATCAAATCAAGCAAATCATGATCATTGTCCAAAGACAATAGGAATATTTCCTTGAGGCCTCATTTCCATGCCCCTGTAGGTTTAGAACTGAAACAGACCTCAGGGGCCATTAGTCCAAAAGCATTATTTTATAGATGTGGCACCTATCAGGTTGGCTAACATGACAAAACAGGAAAATGATAAATGTTGGAGAAGATGTGGGAAAATTGGAACACTAATGCATTGTTGGTGGAGTTGTGAACTGATCCAACCATTCTGGACAGCAATTTGGAACTATGCCCAAAGGGCTATAAAAATGTGCCAACCCTTTGACCCAGCAATAGCATTTTTAGGTCTGTATCCCAAAGAGATTGTACAAATGGGAAAAGAACTCATATGTGCAAAAATATTTATAGCGGTTCTTTTTGTGGTGGCAAAGAATTGGAAATTGAGGGGAAGTCCATCAATTGGGGAATGGCTGAACAAGTTGTGGTATATGAATGTAATGGAATACTGTTGTGCTATAAGAAATGATGAGAAGGCAGACTTCAGAAAAACCTGGAAAGACTTGTATGGACTGATGCTGAGTGAAGTGAGCAGAACCAGGAGAATGTTGTACATAGTAACAGCCAAATTGTGCGATGACTGACTTTGATAAACTTAGCTCTTCTCAGCAATACAAGGATCTACGACAACTCCAAAAGACTCATGATGGAAAAGGCTATCCACGTCCAGAAAAAGAACTTTGGAGTCTATATGCAGATGGAAGCATACCATTTGCTCTCCTTTTCTTTTGTTGTTTTGTTTTGTTTCTTCTTTCTCATGGTTCCTCCCATTAGTTCTAATTCTTCTTTACATTATGACTAATGTGAAAACATGTTTAATATGAATGTATAAGTAGAGCCTATATCAGATTGCATGCTGTCTTGGGGTGGGGAGATGGGAAGGGAGAGAGGAGGAGAAAATTTAAAACTCAAAATCTTATGGAATTGAATTTGAAAACTAAAAATAAATTAATTTTAAAAATTTTATAGATGAGGAACTCAGGCCCAGAGAAGTCAAATCACTCGCCCAAGATCACACAGATTGTAAACATCTGAGTCAGGATTTGAATCCAGGGTCCACTGACTCCAGAACTCATTCTTTTTTCACTGTGCTAGAAGAACCATCGAGATGGCCAAATTCAACTCTTTTTTTTTTTTTTTGTAAAGAGATGAGGAAATGGAGGCCTAGAGAGATTGACTCACTCACCCAAAGTCATGCAGCCAGTAAATGGCAGTAAATGACTACAGCACAGGCCTCCTGACTCCCTCTCTAGTGACTTTTCCCACTATACCATTAACCTAGCGCCAAGTTGTCCTGCATTCCCACTTCCTGATTGTTTTGTAGTCCATTGCCAATTGGGGCCATTTCTACCCACAGATTAAATTCATCTTGGTACTAAGAAAAAAAAAAGGTAGTAGTAGAGTACTTCCAGAGAACACGTAAAAGAGTACAACTGTTCAACATAATCTTTGGGCTTATGGACTAGCAGAGTAAGGGATGATTTTCAATTGGGGGTTCACCCCCAATTTCAAGTTCTATGGTGCTTAAAATTCCACTTTTAGAGATATATTCATTTGGGCTAAATGTTGCCCTCTCAGTATGATCCCCATTTTGAAAAGCCAATTAGTAGAATACATTAAATTTCTAACATCTCAACATGAATGAGTTGATCATAGTCTTTATCTCTAGAACAGCATAGCTAGGTCCCAATTAGTGCAAATAATGAATCCCATAAAGTGGCTGTATATATTCTAATTTGCCCTATCTGGAATTATAATTATTTATATAATATCATACATATTGTTATATATAATATTATCATGTTGTATATAATATAATCATATAATATATGTAACATAAATGTATAATGTTATATATAATACATGTATGTAATTATAAATATAATATTAAAATAAAGTATATAAATTATATGTAAGATGATAGCTGAGATTTATATAAGCTTTAAGGATCGAAAAAGCATATTACATATCTCATTTGATCCTTACAGTGGTCCTATGAGGTAGGCGATCATCCCCATTTTACCAATGAGGAAACTGAGGCAGAGAAAAGTGAAGCGATTTGCCCAGAGTTGTACAGCTAGCAAAGAGTCTGAAGAGGACGTAGAGAAGCAAACACAATAGCTGAGATGAGGTCTTAGTAGGTCTAGTGATGTCTGACAGTGGGATGATCACCTCCCTCATTAGGGACATTAGGCCTCTTATATAATGTGGTTTAAGATTGTGTTAACTTTTAGGCTTATGCAGTTGGCTCTCGCTTACAGCCCACTAAAACACCAAGATCCTTCTTCACAGTTAATTATTGTCTAGTCACAATTCTCTCATCCTGTACTTGTACAGTTGATTTTCAGAATTGTACAATCAGGCAATAACATTTATCCTTATTAAATCTTAACATAGCAGATCAAGCCCATTATTTTAGCCTATCAAAATCTTTTTGGATTCTGAATTCGCCACCCAACATGTTAGTGATTTCTTTGAGCTCCCGGAGGGATAATTTGGTAGGCATGCCATCTCTGCTACCATCTAGGTCACAGATAAAAAGGAACCAGATCAAGAATAGAGCTTGCATTAGACTGATTTTTAAACTTGTCTTATCCTCCAAATAGACTGTAAAGTCCATGAGGGCAGGACCATGAAACATCTAAACACCCAATGTTTAGCTATTTAAACACACAGTATTAAAATACTGAGTTGTACTATATATATATATATATATATATATATATATATATATATATATATAT
>NW_020945968.1:0-15290 GCF_900497805.2 Vombatus ursinus
ATATATATATATATATATATATATATATATATATATATATATATATAAATATACATACACATACACACACATATATGTATATGTAATATAGACATTACAATGTAATATGTATACATAATGTGTATATATGTACCTATGTATATGTATACATATGTATAACTACTAATTAATACTAATGAATACTAACAATATACTGACATAGTACTTTAACATTTACGAAGCACATTCCATATATTATGACTTAAAACTCACAACAGCCCTGCAAAGTAGATACACTACAGGCATTATTATCCTCAATTTACACATAAAGAAATTGAAACTCAGATTTGACAAATGGAACTCAAATTGTGACTTGTTGGCAAGTGTCAGCAGTGAGAGGTGAAGCCAGGTCTTCCTGATTCCGGCATTCTTTTCTATAAGGTTATGCTGTGTCTCCTATACTAAGAACTCAAAAAATTTGCAAGTAAACTCTTGATATTCAAAGTCTTGTGGGAAGACGGGGTGAGAAGGCTGACAAAGCTCAGACACCGTAATGGCAGAATGAACAAGCATCAGATGCATTTCTTTCTCTACAGGATTCCAAAAAATCTCACATTAGAATGTGGTTGGAAAATAGCTGGATGTGTTATGGCTTGATCATTTCATAGAATATGGTGCCATGAAAGATGATAAATACAAATAGAGAGAAATAGAGTAAAACCCATATGAAGTAATGCAAAGCAATAAAAACAGAATCAAAACCACAATTATACATGAAAAAAAGAAAACAAAACCAAAGGTTCCCTGGCCTCAGGTGGATATGGAAAGAGACCACAGCAAAAACACATTGCATGCTTATTTTGGTTTTGTTTTTTTCTGTTGATGTGCTTGGTTCTGCTTGATAAAACTAAGGGCTTTATGTAAGATGTTTGTCCTTATTTTGTTAAGTTTACTTTAAGCTTTAAAGTTTGCAAAGCATATTACATATCTCATTTGATCCTTACAATGGTCCTGTGAGGACCTATTTTACCAATGAGGAAACTGAGGTAGAGAGAGGTTAAGTGACTTGCCCAGAGTTGCATCACTACATTCTGAAGAGGTCACAAAGAAGCAAATAATAATTTTTAAAATAACTTTAAGAAAATAAATTAAAATATAAACAACTTTAAAATAATTTAAAAAAATAATTAGTAAGCTTACAAAAGTTTTTAAAAATTAAAGTGAAATAAATGTTTCTTGAATTGAACAGGTAGCTATCACACTTCTTGCCTTAAATAACAAGCATTTTTAAGGTATTTGATTTCTTTGCATCATCCTTCACCCTGTGCTTTTTCTTCTTTGAAACGAAAAAAAAACTCTTGCTGATTTTCTCTCAGTCAGCAAATACATATGTACATGCATACATATGTGTAAATATACATACATACACACATACACACATACACACATACATATAACTAAATTAGCTCAACTCACTAAGAAAAGCCTACGGGGTCCCTGACCTGCCTGCTTTGTGCAGGTAGAAAAGAACAATGATCGTACCTACTATGAAAGCAGGCCTGGAAACGTCTGGGTGCCAATGAAAGTTGAGTGGGTCCCTAGTTTGTCTTATGAGGGCATTTGGAGAGAAGGGATGGGAGCCAGGCTATGGAGGAAGGGAGGCTTTGAAAAGTTTGCTCTGAGGTCCCAGAATACACAACCAAATTCACACATAGAGATGCTGCATTGGAAAATTGTCCCCATTGTGAAAGATACACAATAATTTCTGTCAGTATGGGAAATGGTCATAATAATAATTGTTGGCATTGATAAAGCACTTTAAGATGAACAAAACACTTTATATACATTATCCCATTTGAGTTTCAACAACCTCACGAGGAAGGTTCCTCAAGTATTATGATGTCCATTTTACAGATAGAAACTATAGCTCAGAAAGATGAAGTGACTTGCTCTAAGTCACACAGTTATAACATGTAATGAGGAGAGAATCTGACCTCCTGTCTTCCGAGTTTGAGTCCAGGGCTATGTCCACTATGCCACATGATCTCACATACTAGAGATCAATGGGCTAACAGTAGTCGGAGGCTTACGCCTGAAAGCACAGGCCCTGGATAGAAGGCTGTTTTTCCAAAGGCCAGTGCCAGGCAGGAATTTGCAGCTCCTGTGACTGTAGCAGGAGATGGGAAGGAGCCAATGCTGTGGGTGGAGACGGGGAACCCCTGGCTGAACAGCAAGTGCCCAGACAATGGCTTTCTCTGTGCAGCTGGGCTGTGCACCTGGCCCTGAAACAGGGCACTCTGGGCTTCTGCCCTTCCATTTAGATGTAACGTCCACATACAGAGCTATGGTTAAAAATAAACCAGATAGGAGAAGTGAAATCACTGGCCAGTTCTCCTTTTTCTCTGCTTAGCTAGAATCCAGTGGCTGACATCAGCTGAATACAAACTCACATTCCCCAGTACAGTGGCTCAGCCTGTTTTTATTTTTGTATGGTTGGGAAGTTTGGGGCAAACATCCTGTTAGATAATGGGACTTAGAATAACTGTCAGGTGCTAGATTTACTGTTTAGATCCCTTAGAACTCAAAAAGAGAAAGCAGAGAAAAGAATGAGGTTTATTAATTGTTCACTCACAGTCGTAAGACATTAAAACACTACTAAATGACATCTTACCTGAATATAGAAGGTCCGAGAGCTTGTTATTATTTCAAACAGGTTGTCTCTCATTAAGAGCTCTCTAGATATAAAGACAGAGAACAAAGAATTTAACAAAAAAAATGCTGGAATAACTACAGAAGACTTAGATTCTCTCTTGGATATTCATGACCCTGGTGATCATTATCTCCCATCAGCCATCTCTTGAAAAGATGGAATGTTAAAAAATACTTGAGACAAAAATTTCAAACACCATTTTACCCTACCAATCAGGATTTTAAATAACAAGGGTTCTTAACCTTTCTTGTTCATGAACGCTTTAGTAAGTCTGGTGAAACCTCAAGACCCCTACATATTGTTGTCTACATTAAAAAATGAAGGAAATGCTAAATTTCAGTGACAGGTTAGTGAAAATAAAGATGTAATTTTTTTTCTGCCCAAGTTCCCCTCAAATGGGTTAGTGGACCCCAGGTTAAGAGTCCTTGCTCTTGAGAATTGACTCTCAAGCTTTACCATCCTGAGACTACCCTGGACCTACAATTTTCTTACTTTTCTTCAAATTTCATTTTTTAAAAAAATATGAATTTAACAAACATCAACAACACGAACATGTCCTTATACAAAGAACAGAAAAAGAGGACAGTGTATTTGACTGAGGGGTAGCTCGGTGGCATAGTGGATAATGTGCTGGGCCTGGAGTCAGGAAGACTCATCTTCCTGAGTTCAAATCTGGCCTCAGACACTTAGTATCTTTGCCAAGAAAACCCCAAATACGGTCACAAAGAATTAGACACAACCAAAATGCCTGAACAACAATAAAATATTTGACTGCAAAACTTTACTATGTATGGTTTGGTTTTGGTTTTTGTACATTTCAGATTTTGTACATTTCACAGTCCAGTACTTCCAACATGGCTCTGTTTTTCTGTGTCCCCTTTTGAATTTCCTTCTGCCTTCTTTGGTATAGTTTTTAACTATTTTAGAGAAGTGCCTTTCTTTGTTTTATTTTTGCATCTCTCATTAACACCCTCTTCATTCCTCATTGTCTCCCATCCCCCAAAGTCCTCTCTCTCTCTCTTTTTTTTAACAACTATGGTGAAGCAAAAACAAGACCAAAAAAAAAAAAAACCAAAAAACAAAAAGCAAAAATAAAACCAAAACCAAAACCAAAACCAACAACCATGGATTAGTCATGTCTGAAAATGTATGGTGTGTTCTATGCCTACAGTCCTCTAACAAAAGATAGGACTCAAGCTTTATCAGCATTCTGCTAGTTGTGAGTGGTCATTGCATTCATCAAACATTCAGAGTTCTTTTCCTTTCAAATATTATAGTCACTTTATAAATTGTTCATCTGGTTCTTCTCACTTCATTCTTTATTAGTGCATACAAGTCTCCCCAGATTCCTCTGAATCTCCCTTCTTATAGTGTAATAATATACTATTACATTAGTATACTATAACTTGTTCAGCCATTCCCTCATTGACGGGCATTCCCATAGTTTCAATTCTATACTACACCAAAAAGTGCTACTATAAATATTTTTGTACATATTTACCCTTTCCCTTTGTCTTGGAACAACTTGGAGTGTATGTCTAGTAATGGTATTACCAGGTCAAGGGCAGGCACAGTTAGTGATTTTTGAGGTATAGTTCCAAATTGCTTTTAACTGTGGACAGACCAATTGAACCAACAGTACTTAAGTGTACTTATCCTTGCACAGCCTCTTCTACAATTTCAATCTTCCTTTTCAGTCGTCATTGCAAATCTGATTGGTGTGAAATGGAACCTCAGAGTCGTTTTAATTTGCATTTCTCTTATTATTAGTGATGTGGAGTATTTTCAATATGGTTTTGGGATTTCTTGAGAATGGATTGTTCATATCACTCCACCATTTATCTATTGGGAAATGGTTCTTGGTCTTACATGTTTATGTCAGTTCCCTATTTATCTTGAATTTCAAAGTTGTTTGTTTTTTTTTTTTAAAGCAAAGGAGTGTGCAAAGATTTCCCTTAAAATCACTGTTTACCTTCTAATTCTAACTGTACTAATTTTATTTTGCAAAAATGTCATCAAAGCTGTTAATATGATTTCCTCTGATCCGTTCTGTCCCTACTTTGGTCAAGAACTTTCCTGTTTCCGTAGTTGTGAAAAACATTTCCCCCTATTCTCCTCTAATTTGTTTAATGAAACATGACTTTCTGTATCTAGGTCAGGAATCCATTTGGAGCTTGCTGCGGTATATAGCCACAGATGCTAGTCTAAAGCTAATTTCTGTCAAACTGCTTTCTAACTTTGTTAGGAGTTATTGTTGTTTGTCAAATAGTAAATCCTGTGTCAATAGTTGTTATACTTGGGTTTATGAAAAGCTATGCTACTGTGTTTGATTGTTCTGGGTCTTATGTACCTACCTACTCTGTTCCACTGATTAGCTTTCCAATTTTTTAATCAATTCTAAAAAGTTTTGATAGCTGCTGCTTTGTAGTACAGTTTAAGATCTGATAGTGCTAGGTGTCCTTCCTTCCCTCTTTTTTTCACCATTTCCCTTGAGATTCTTGGCTACCCATTAATTAATTAATTTTCAACTTATACACCCAAGTAATTTACACTCTTCTCATCCACCTCTGCTTCCTACAGCTTGTCACATCTTCATGATCCTTAGTATGGATATCAATGCAATTTAAGCCCTCGCCCACCTCAACTCAACAATTCAGTCATCCTGCCTCAGAATAAAGCTCTGCAAAACTCTAGACCGTCCTGTATTCAGCCTTGTTTTCTCTTAAATATCTAATCCCTTTCAGTGTCGTTGATTCAGTTATTCAACATGTTGTTTCTTAAACATCTAACTATGGGTTTAATAGGGGCAGCTAGGTGGTACAGTGGATAGAGTACAAGACCTGGAGTCAGGAGGATTCATCTTCCTGAGCTCAAATCTGACCTCAAACACTTCTTAGCTTCATGACTCTAAGCAAGTCACTTCACCCTGTTTGCCTCAGTTTCATTATCTGTAAAGTGAGCTGGAAAAGAAAATGGTAAAACCACTCCAGTATCTTTGCCAAAAAAAAAAACCAAAACCTCAAATGGGGTCACAGAGTCAGACACAACTGAAAAATGACTAACAGCAACAAAATGTGCTTAATGACTATGCTATAGTTCAACAACTGTGCTAGGCAAATGAGAAAGTGAGAAAAATCTGAAGAAGAGGCAAAGGAAGGCATGAGGCCTTCTTTCACCCATCTTCACTTCATGCAGCTCATTACATTAGGATGATGGGCTTATATGAGCTTATCCCATCAAATGGGCTGCAAACCAAAGAGAAAAAAGTCTCTGTCTCCATTTAGGGAGGAGAGGACTAACTCCTAAGTTCTAAGTCTTGAGGCATTACAGTTTAAAATCTCAGAGTCTGAAGAAAGTCAGAACATTCCTAGTTCAAAAAAATAACTAAACAGAAAAAAACTCCCCAAAACGAAGTCTCTACAACATTCCCAATAAGTAGTCTGATATCCTCTTGTACACTATTATTGATGGAACAGTTCATTTACCTATTGAAAAGCTCTAATCATTGGGAAAATTTTTATACATAAAGTTATTGACTAAATAAGGGATAGGGAGGATCAAAGGAGATATAATATTGGTAGCTTTGATGATATTTTTGCAAAATAAAATTAGTGCAGTTAGAATTAAAAGGGAAACAGTGACTAGAGGAAAATCTTTGCAGCAAAAAAAAAAAAAATTAATATCCAAGATATATAGGGAATTGACAAAATCTCCTTCTCTGCAATTTTCACCCATTGGTTCAAGTCAAATCAAATCCTACCAAGAAGCAATTTGAACTAATTATGAAGCATGATATTGTGAGCTCCTTGAGGGCTGTATATGTTTTGTAATATCTTGGTTCCTCAGAGGTCAGCGCAGTGGCCTACACATGAGAGGCACTCAGGAAATATTTATTGCACCAAATTTATGTTAAAAAGACTTAACTTTGGCTCTCAGGACACTTATAGGCTAGTTGGTAAGATAAGATTAATTAAATAATTATAAGGTAATCAATCAATAAATAGGTTCATAGGATCACAGACTAAGAACTCGAAGGGACTTCAGAAGTCTTCTAATACAACCTTCTCATTTCATACACTAAGGAAACTGAAGCCCAGAGAAGTTACTTGCCCAGGATCTCATAGCTGGTAAGTAGCTGAGCTGGTATCCAACACATGTCATCTGATTCCAAGCCCAGTAGCCCTCTTTACTGATCTGAATTGTTGAACTGAGTAAATCTAAGTGGGACAGTCTGGGTTACAAGCTAAATGCTTTAAGAATTCAGGAAAAAAAAGTGAGATCTGACAATTCCAAAGGATTAATGATGAAAAATGTTATTCACCTCCAGAGAGAGAACCGATGAACTCTGAGTGCAGACTGAAGCATATTGTTTCCTCTTTATTTTTCTTGATTTTTTTTCAACACAGCTTATGTGGAAATATGTTTTGTATGACTTTATACATATAACAGGTATCATATTTCCTGCCTTTCAATGGGAGTGGAGGGAAGGACAAAATTTGGAACTAGAAACAAATTTTTTTTTTTTGATGAGGCAATCAAGGTTAAGCGACTTGCCCAGGGTCACACAGCAAGTAAGTGTCAAATGTCTGAGGTCGGATTTGAGCTCAAGTCCTCCTGATTCTGAGGCCGGAGCTCGATCCACTGTACCACCTAGCTGCCCCCCAATTTTTTTTTAATTTAAAAAAAAGAAAAAAGAAAAAAGAGAAAGGCAAGATCAGTGTGGGTTAAAGTTGCTAGGGAAGATTTTGTGGAGAAAATTGGATTGGATCTGGGTCTTAAAGGCAGTTCCTGGGAATTGATGAGGAAATAAGAATGTTTCAGGCATGAGGTACAGCATAAGATTATAGCCATCTCTAGAGTAAAGTCCTTCATTGAGTAAGCTATGGGCAAGAGTTCCTCAAATAGATATTAAGCAAATGAAACTTGCATAGTCACTATCAGCCCATAAGTGAGAACCCCAAGATTCTTTGATTTAAAACCCTCCTACAGGCAAAGTGTCCTCAACTATAAAATGAGGATAATAACAACACCTACACTTCACAAGATTATTGTGAGAATCAAATGAGATATTTGTAAGGGATTTTGCATAGTGCTTGGCACACAGTAGGTGATTAATAAATGTTTATTCACTTATAGAATGATTTGGCTCCTTACACACACACACACACACACACACACACACCCCCCACTCCCGCCCCCCCACTACACGTTGTACCTCTCTGACATCTTTCCCTTCAAGGCTCTTCACTTTAATCAGGTACCCCCCCAAATGTGTAGTCTCCTTGATGTGGGTACTTATTCCCTCTGCTGCAGATTCTCAGCACACATAGGCCACCTCATTCTGCATCATTTTTAAGCAGGTTACACCATAATAAAAATGTTGGGGGATGAGGTCGAGGAGAAAGGAATTCACACTGTGATTTGTCCTAAGAATAGCTCTGGATCTCACACCCCAGTGAGGGTTGCTTTGTCAATACATAATCTCTCTAATTCTACTTCTGGAATTGGCTAATTCTGGCTGATGCTGATTTGGATGTGCTCCAGGGAAGATTTAGAGCCAAGGGATGAACCACATGCCTGGTTCTCTAAAGTAGCCCCTTATATTCCTTGTATTCCCAGAATGACACAGACTTTCTAGGGAACAAGATAACTAGGTATGACCCAGGACCAGGCCATAGCCAATACTCTGGGCTCTCTAGCACCATTCTGGAATGAATCAAGACCTTTGGGTCAAAGCTGAAACTGACTCTTGGACCAAGGCATTCCCAGCTATGGAATTTC
This sequence comes from Vombatus ursinus, assembly GCF_900497805.2. Lineage (NCBI taxonomy): Eukaryota > Metazoa > Chordata > Mammalia > Diprotodontia > Vombatidae > Vombatus > Vombatus ursinus. The sequence goes on from NW_020945968.1 coordinate 8,471, forward strand.
AAATTAGAGCTCCTTACAAATTATCCTAACTTGTCATGTTTTGTGCCTGAAGCTTCTGAGGCTGTTGCAGAAATGGCTTTATACAGTGCACACCTGGTAAGGCCATAATTTACTAGCCTCAGTGGCTGTTTTATAGTTTCCTGGACTATGCAATGTTTTCTTTCAAGGTGTGACCCTGTACAAAGGGATCCCTGCACAACAGCAGTCTATCAGCTACATTGACCTCTCAAGGTATGGCTATTATACTGTAGATTGCAAACAGCTGCAGACTAATCAAGATTCCTACTTGATCACCGGGATCATAATCTCTCCTCCCCACCTCCCACTCCCACTCCTATCCCCTTTAGGAAATTAGGTGTCAAGGTCCTATTGCTTATGATAGGACTCCTGGTTAAGCTGCAAGGCCCCACATTAATTCATCTTCTCCCACAGCACAAAATGGAATCATCTCCACATGCAATCCTGGGAATAGACAGATTCATCCTTTTTTCCACTTTGGATGACTTACAAGGAATATCTGTGAGTTGCCCTGCAAAGTATAGGATTCTGTATATTACTGTAGTATATTACTGCAAAGTATAGGACTCTGAGGAAATGAGGATGAGGAAAGAAAACTAATGAAAAAGGCAGCAAAGAGACAGAAAAACTAATGTCTGGATCACACTAATGCCTAGGAAAGGCCATCTGTACGGCAGGTTTTTTGACTACAGAAGTTGAGCAGTTAATGTTTTGGGGGCAATGATATGTATGAAGCAAAACATTATGTTGGGTCCCCAAAGGAGGAAAGGGTGTCACAAACTGGGGGGAACAAGGGAAGCTTTAAGGAGAAGATGGCATCTGAGTTGGGCATTAAAGGATACCTAAGAGTTCAACAGGTGGGAAGTGGAATAGGCCCAGGGCCCACACAGAGCATGGAGGCTAGAAAGCACAGGGTGTGTTCAGGTCGCTAGAATCACAGATTTAGAGCTGGAAGGGTCCTTAGAGGTCCTCCAGTCTGAATTCCTCATTTTACAGAAGAGGAGGATGAGATGACACGACTGGCTTGAACTCACACAAATAGTAAGTGGCAGAACCAGGATTCCAAAGCAAGGTCATCTGGCCATAAAGCTAACACTGTTTCCACTATACCTTGTGAATGCAATAGAGTAAACAAGCAAAGGTAAAGTCTACATAAGTAAAGTAGTACCAGATTGTAAATGGCTTCAAATGCCAGGCTAATGAATGCAAACTTAACTTGGTAACAACAACAATAACTAACCTTTATATAGCGCAAACTATATGCCAGGCCCTATGCTAAGCACTTTATAATTATTATCTCAATTGATCTTACAACAACCCTGCTTTATCATCCTCATTTTACAGATGAGGTAAACAGACATTAAGTGACTTGCCCAAGGTCACACAACTATTAAGTGTCTAAGGCTAGATTTGAACTCAGATCTTCCTGACACCAGGCTCAGCCCTCTATCCCACTGTGCCATCTAGGGAGTAGCTGAAAATTTCTGAGCGGGAAAGGGAAGATTTCTGAGCAGAGGGATAATAATACTATATAAGGAAGAAAGGTCTGATGTATGTGAAAAGGATGGATTGCAAGGGCAGATAGAAGAGTGAAGATTCCCTTCTATTGTTATTGTTGTCGTTGTTTGTCCTTCATTCTCCAAGAGGACCATGACATCAGGAAGATGATGCCATGATGTGCAAGTGAATTAGATTTAAGTGAGGGAGGGCGGGGCGAAGTCACCAGCCTCACTTTCTCCTCCGGAGCCATCTGGGTCCAGTGGCCAGATATAAATCAGAACAACTGGAGATGACCCAGGATGCCGAGGGGGCCCCCTCTATTAAGGAAGTATTACAAGTGAAGTCATCCATGTGGGTTGTATTAAGAACTTACACTGAGGTTATGACAATAGGAGGGAAAGAGAGATATTATAGAGTTAGAATAACAGGACTCCATAACCAATTAGACACAAGTATTCAGGACAGGAAAGAGTCAAACACTAAGGTTTTGGACAGGGGTGGGTGAATACATCTAACAAAAACAGTGTAACCATAGTGCATAGAGCACCAGCCCCAGAGTCAGGAAGACTCATCTTCCTGAGTTCAAATCTGGCCTCAGACACTTAGTAGCTCTGTGATCCTGGGCAAGTCACTTAACCCTGTCTGCCTCAGTTTCCTCATTTGTAAAATGAGCTGGAGAAGAAAATGGCAAACCTCTTTAGTCTTTTTTGCCAAGAAAATCCTAAATGGGGTCACGAAGACTCAGACAAAACAGAAAACGATCAAAGAATAACAAGAAGACATTGTACATTATTAGCTACTAAACATGGCAAAGCCCCATCTAATCCAACTTCCTCATATTTTGGATAAGGAAAAAGGGCAAAGGGAAATTTAAGTAACTTGTCTGAGGTCACAAAGGTAGTAATTGTCAGAAGGTGGGATTTTAACCAAAGTCCTTTGGCTTCAGAGCCAATGGTCTTTCCATGGTACCAGAATCCCCTATTGCCTAGCTTGGTACTCTGCACACAGTAGGTACTTAATGTGTGTTGAATTGAAATTAATTGTACTGGCAGCATAGTGCCCACCAAAACATACCCTCTCTGGATTCTGAGCCCTTTTACTCCACAGAAGCCAACTTTTCTTGGATTAGGATATAACAGGAATCCTTGAGTTACCTCACTTTACTCAGTCAGTCAACAAGCATGTATTAAGTGCCTGCTATGGGCCAGGCGCAATGCTAATAGTAGGGGGTACAAAGAAAAACAAAAAACAATTTTTCCTCTCAAGAAGCTCATAGAATGAGAAGACAACAAACATGCAAACTATGTACAAACAAAATATATGCAGATAAAGATAATCATTAGAGGGAAGGCCCTAGGGGAATTGAGGGGAATCGAGAAAGGCTTCTTGTAGAAGGTGGGATTTGAGGGGGACTTGAAGGAAATGAGGGTGGCCAGGAGTCAGAAATGAGGAGGGAGAGAATTTCAGGCATGGGGAATAGTCAGTCAGTGAAAATGCCCAGAATTGGGAGACAGAGTATCTTGTTTGAGGAATGGCAAGGAGGCCAGTGTCAGTGGATCACACAGTGCTTGGAGAACAGTAAGGCCTAAGAAGATGGGAAAGATAGGAGGGGGTCAGGTTATTAGGGCTTTTAAAGGCCAAACAGAGGATTTTATATTTGATCCTAGAAATGATGGGAGCTATTGGAGTTTATCAAATACAGGATGACATGGTCAGAACTGTACTTTAGGAAGTTGTGGTTGTTGGTTCTTCATTTTTGAAGGGGACCAATGACATCATGGGTGATATCTTGACTTTGGCATGAATTGGATTTAAGTGAGGCAAAGTTGCATAAAGTCATCTACCTCATTCCCTCTTCCAGAGTCATCTAAGTCTAGTGTCAAAACAAAAGTTAGGATGACTGGTGATGGTCTGGGATATAATAGATGACTTTGGTGTCTTTGATGTCCGACCAAGGTCTAAGTGTTCCACAGTGCCTACTTCAGCCTCCTTCATGGCCATTGGAACAGATTATTCTCATCCTCCCATTTTGCCAGGAGAAGTCTTCACATGCTTGGAGTAAACACCCCTCTAACTCACCAACTGGTTTGAGACCTGTTGGTTACCCTCAATCTGTTTAGCCAGTCTGCTGAGAAGATTTTACTGGGTATGGCTGCTACAGCTTCTTGGAGCCATAGGTCAGACCTTTCCTTTAGGAATATCATTTTGACAGTTGAGTGGAGGAGGGGATAGACACAAGTCAGGGAGATCAACAGGAGACTATTGCAATAGTCCGGTTGGGAGGTGACGAGGGCTCGCACTATGATGATGTCAGTGTCAGAGGAGATAAGGGAACATACAGAAGAGATGTTCGAAGGTAGAACTGACAGGAATTTGTAACAGATTGGTTATGGATTAGAAGAGTGAGGATTCAAGGATTATACCGAGGTTTTAAGCCTGGGTGATTGGGAGGATGATGGTATCTTCAACAGTAAAAGGAAAGTTAAGAAGAGGGGAGGGCTTAGGTAAGTTTGAGGTGCCTATGAGACATCCATTTCAAGATGTCAAATAGGCACTATATCAGATTGTGCACCATCTTGGGGGGGGAGGTGGGAAGGGAGAGGGAGAAAAATTTTAAACTCAAAAGCTTATGGAAATGATTTTTGATAAATCAAAATAAATTAATAAAAAAAATATGTCAAATAGGCAGTTGCAGGTGTGAGAGTGGAGGTTAGTAGGGAGGTTAGGGCTGGAGAAGTAGATCTGAGAATCCTCTACATGGAGATTATTGAATCCATGGGAGCTGATAAGATCACCAAGTGAAAGAGTATGGAGGAAGAAGAAAAGATGACTTAGGACAGAGTCTTAAGGGACACCCAACATTAGTGGGTGTCCAGCTACCTGCATAAAGATCCAGCAAAGGCAACTGAGAAGGAATGTTTAGACAGGTATTCATTAAGGTGTTTTTCCCTCATCAGAAAAAAAAAAAACCAAAAACAAGAAAACAAACCAACCTTCCCTTGACCCTGACATTTCTTCAAGCAGCCGTTTTTACTTTCACTTTCTTGCTCTTCACTGTTAAACATTAGTAAGAATAGACTACACTTTGCTACCTCCACTTCCTTACCACCCACTCACTCTTCATCATTTGGCTTCTATCTGCACCATTCTCCTCCAACAGCAAAGAATCAAGCAGAATTAATAGTTACCCAGATTTGACCAGACACTCATGAGTCTTGAGTACATCTTTCAGAAGGATGGTTCGAAGAGGCTCTCTGTCCTGGGAAGAGAGACAGAGTAAGGTGGGGTAAGTCCATCTATCTCTACCCAAGAACAAACTGACACCTTTCTCCCCTTCCTTACACAGGGTCACTCAGAATTTGTTCTGATTTGGTGGCAGAGATCTCCAAATCTATGTAGGATGAAAAGCAAGAAAGTGCAAAATCAACCATGAATATGGCCTCAGAGATGGCTAGAATTCAGACCTGTGTGACCTGGAGCAAGTCATTTCACTCTCTCGCCTCAGTTTTCTCATTTGTTAAATGGAAAAGTTGGACATGATCTTTATAATTCTTTCCAGCTCTAAATCCTATGAGCACATGAATTCCTTACACGGATGGGAAATTTGAGAAGAAAGCAAACAAAACATGCACCCTTTGTAACTTTGAGAAGGAAAGGAGACTAGGGATAGAAATCTGTGCATTAGAGGGGCACCTGACAAAGTGGGGCAAATCTCTACATTTATGTCTGTGATGATGGTGTGAGTGTAACCCATGTACCCATAAATTTATGTAGGTACAAATGTACCCAAAAGGCTGAAGGATTCTGTTGCTGGGTCCCAGAGCTATCACTACTCACCTGTTCACACTTGAAGTAGGAGAGGGAGAAATCATCAAGAGTAAAGAAACGACGTTTCCAGTTCTTTCTCTGAAACAGAAGAGAGATGGATGTCTCTTTGTATATAGCTCCCTCCAGGGATATTATCCCATCCTGGGGTGACAGGATCTAAGATAACAATGTTATATGGCGTAATATTTGAAGTAGCAAGTCTTGTCATTTACTAGCTTTGTAACCTTAGGCAAGCCACTTTATACCTGTCTGAGCCTCAGTTTCCTAATATGTAAAATGAAAATAATACTAGTACTTGCAAGCCATCATGAGGATGAAATGAAATTATATATTTTGCCTTGAGTCTTAATGGGTTATACCAATGTTAGCTATTGTGATAGCTAATAATTATATATAATATCATAATTACATGCATAATATAAGATTATAAATGTTACTATAATTACTATTATTATGGCCAAGCTCACAGGAGTGTTTCGACTCTAAAACAAGATGGTGGATATAAACCTTAAAGGGCTACACAAATGTGAGGGTGAGGAGGAGGAGGAGGAAGATGGGGAAGAGAAGGAAAAAGAAGAATCCTTAATCTTCCAAGGGATATTGGCCTTTTAGATTGTAGGCCTAATACTCTGAACATTTTGGGTAAAGAAATAGTTTTAAATAGGTTGACATCTCATCCTAGCATAATTTTTATCTCTCCCCACAAGTCTGTACAATCCAGCAATTCAATTCAATGAACATTTATTAAGTGCCTACTAGTGTCAGGCATTGTGCTAAGTGTTAGGCAAGAGATAGTCCCTGCCCTTAAGGAATTTACAATCTAATGGAGGAGACAACAAGCAAAGAAATATCTACAAAGCAAACTATATACAGGATAAATGGGAAAGTATTGGAATTAAAAGGTATTAGGGAAGGCTTCCTGTAGAAGGTGGGATTTTAGTTGGGGCTTAGCAGAAGCCATGGAGGTCAGTAGTCAGAGTGGAGGAGGCAAAGCATTCCAGACATTGGGGACAGCTAGAGAAAATGCCTGGAGCCAAGAGAAGGAATGTCCTGTTTATGGAAAGGCCAGGAGGCCCATATCATTGAATTGAAGAGTATGTACTGGGGAGCAAGCCCTAGGAAGGGCTAGGTAATGAAGGGCTTTGAATGCCAGAGATTGGCCCTAGGTCCAACGTTGGCACTTACCACATTTCCCTGTTTCACACAATAGCCGCTTTTAAGGAGCGGTGGCCCCGCTGGGGCTCGGCAGCCTGAAGTAGGGATGTAGCTCTGCGACCTTCGGAGGATAGCATGGTGGCCTTGCACACCTGCATCGGTCCCATCCCCGCCATTCTACAAGAGAACAGCCCCACGAGTCAGTAGCTTTTTCTCATCTCACAAACTCTGACCTATTCTCTACTTTAACCTCTTTACCCTTCTCCTGCCCTGCCAGACATTTGGATTTCCCCATAAGAACAATATTTTGTCTTACTAC
>NW_020945969.1:0-1456 GCF_900497805.2 Vombatus ursinus
TACAAAGATGAAAGTGAAATAGTCCTGGGTCTCAAGGAACTTAAATTTTAATGCTATTATCTTTGCATATATTTTATGGACCTGCAGTCACGGAGACCTGAGTTCAAATCCTGCCTCAGGAGCATACTAGCTATGTGACCCTGGGCACATATTCAACTTTTGTCTGCTTCAGTTTCCTCATCTATAAAATAGGTGTTAATAATATTACCTTGTGGTGAGAACAATGAGAAATATTTGTAAAGCACTTTAAAAACCTTAAATCACTATATAAATGCAAGCCATTATTATTCTTATTATTACTCTCCCTTGTGATCTTATCTGCTCTCACAGGGGCAATTATCATCTCTATGCAGCTGACACTCAGGTTTCTGTATCTAGTCCAACTATTTCTTCAGTCTGTCCTGATTTTCTCAGTTTAGTTGCCACCAAATGCTGAAATCACTTTCTGGTTTTTTTTTTTTTTGAGGTGGGGTTTGTACGTACCCTATATATACTTATCTGTAAACATGTTGTATCCCTCCAATCAATGTAAAAATAGCCTTGAGAGCAAAGACTATCACATTTTTCAATTTATAATTCTTATGCCTCGCACAGTACCTAACATATTGTAGGTGTTTAATGGACATTCGTTGGTTAATTGATTTTTTGATCATCAGCTTCTCTGGGTGTACCAAAGTCCTACTGAATTCTGCATATCCAAAACAGAACAAATCTTTCTCCCCAAACCCTCCCATCTTCCTCACTTTCCTCTCTATTGAGGGCACTAACGTCGTTCCAGTCTCCTCAGGTTCATGACCTTAGAGTAATCCTTGATTTCACTCTCCCTCAACTATATATACAAGTTTTCAAGTCTTACTGATCCTACTTCCACAATTTCTCTTTCATTGTCATCCCCTTCCAACTTACGCAGCCATTACCACCTTAGTCCAGTTCTTTACCTCTGAACTATTTATTACAGGAGCTCCCTGCCTCAATTCTTTCCCTGACTGAATCTATCATCCAAGGAACTCCCAAAATGCTATTCCTTAAAATAGAGGCCTGACTATGTCACCCCTGATCCAGAAGCAACAGGAGCTCCCTATTGTCTCTGAGATAAAATGTGAATTCCTCTGTTTGGCACTTAAATCCCTGTGTATTCTGGTTCTTGTGATTACAAAGGCTACCTTTTCCTGATTTAAATCATGTTATCACCTTTCATACACATTCTTTTCCAAACATCTATGGCCTGTATTCCCTGAACTTGTCATTCCATTTTGTATTTGCCTATCTTTAAATGGATCGTCCATCATGGCCTGGAGGGCACACCCTTGTCACTACTACCTCTGAGAACCCCTGCTTCCTTATAGTTCAGTTCAACTGCCTCTTCCTACACAAGACTTTTTCTGATTTCTCAAGTTACTAGGGCCCACGATCTCCCCACACCCAAGCATACACACATTATTTTTAATCAATCAAC
>NW_020945970.1:0-17688 GCF_900497805.2 Vombatus ursinus
CCTCAAGCAGGCCCCTGGCAGATGGAGCAAACAAAACAAAACAAAAAAAACCCACTTTTACTAACCCTTTGGGCTAACATTGTATGAATGTCTCTCACTGAATCTCTCACAAGCAGCTACACCACACACACTAACCCTTTGGGCTAACATTTGTATAATCATATCTCACTGCAACCCCCACCACACATACATACACATATGCAGACAGAGGTAATATTGTAGGAACATCTCTCACTGTGAACTATTTCACAGACACCCCTTCCAGCCCCCCAAACACAGCATACCCTTTGAGCTAAAATCATGTGAATGTCTCTCACGTTGAGCCAAAATACACACATACGTACAAACGTGCACAAATACCTCATTACCCACATACATATGTACACAAAGATAGCGACACACATACATTTTGAACTAACATATTAACACTTCTTAGCACATGCAATTGGTGACACATTGTGTGGCTGTCTTTCACTGAGTCACACCAAAATATGCACAATATATATCCCGTGAGTTGCTCCTTAATCTACCACTAAAGTAAAATTGGACACCTTAGTCACACTTGCACTCTCCCAAACCATGGACTATTTTGAGGAGAATCAGGTATATTAACACCAATCTGATCTTTTCAGCAGCTTTATTGCACCAAATCAGAGGTTGGTGACAACAGTCCTGCTGTCTCCACTCTGCTGGAATAAACTCACTGCATCACCTATAGCTGTTGCAGTCATTGCCTTTAGCTTAATCCATGTCAGTATCTTGGCAATGGTTTCAAGCTGGTATGAGTGAATTAATAAGCCCTAGAAGGCCAAAAACAAAATTTGGAGTTGTTCCCTAACTTTGTGGCCACATGGATGGATGATCCTAGCAGAAATTAACAGAACCTGAATCCTGAACCCACAGGTTGATTGCTTCTAAGACACCAGGTCTCAGTTTACAATGTGTTTGGGGGAGGGGGAGATGTGGAGAAGATAGATCTGTGACTCAAAAATATTTACAAACACATACAAATTAGTCTGGAAAAAGAAAGTTTTAAACCATTACACAAGGTCTGATTTCAAAACAGATATATTTTTCAACTGGGATTTGTCATACAAATTTCAGTTGTGGAAGAAATATAGGAGAGAGTATCTACCCCCTCTGTCCCCAGGCTGGCCCGCACCTGGACCTATATCCTCTATTCCAGAAAAAGACATTACAACAATTAGAAGGCAGCATGACTTGAGTTCAGCTAATTAATTTCATTTGGTCTGTTTGCTGAGATGAGCTGAATCATGGACCCCGGACAGACGGGAGTTCCAAAGAAGAAACAGCTGTAGGGGAAGGGAGAGAATCAAGAGAGCTTAGAGAAACTTTTACGAACCCAGGAAAGCTCCACACAGCTTCATTCTCGCTCTGTTCTCGTGCTTGCTCAGGCGCCACCTCTGCTCAAACCACAGCCCAGACACCACTTACTTTATTCCTGGAAAAGTTGCTGCCAAGAGCAAAACTTATGTGTCTAAGAGGCCTGGAGAGTCCCAGCCCATCCAATGAGAGCCCAGGGAGCTGATAATTACAGATCAAAGCAGCAGGCCTCTGGCCAATGAGGGCCTACAGCTCACGAGCCCACACAATAGGGACTGAGAGAGACAATGAAAATCCACCCACCCACCCCCCAACACACACATGCACACACAAAAACAGCTGGCCCGGGATGGGGAGGCAGGAGGCAGGGGGTAGGGGCAGGGGGCATGGAGCTGGAGGCAAAAGAAAGGGGGAAGGGGCAGAGGATAGGAGAAAGCAGCTAATGACTAGGGGCAGGAAGAAAGGAGCAAAGTGCAGGAGGTTGGAAGGGGAAGCAGGAAGCAAAAGACAGGAGGCTGAAGCAGGGGTGGGGGGAAGGGAGCAGGGGCCAGGAGTCAAGGAGAAGGGAGCAAGGAGAAGAAGGGGGGAAATGACTGGAGTCAGGAGGGAAAGCGGGGGGGGGGGGGAGGAAGACTACGGGGGGGGGGGGGGGAGGGGGGGGGGGGGCAGGCAGGGAGAATAAAGTAGGCAGCAGAAAGAATGGGAGAAGGAACTGAAAGATAGGAGGGTAAAAGCAGACACTATATTACTGCTATGGATCCCCCTAAGTCACAATTTCATTTTATCGGGATGGCATAGGGAGACAGTGTCACGGAAACATTGTAGATAGGGAAAGAAAAGGACAGGGAGGGAGAGAGTACAGGAGGCATGAAGAGAGTATTACAATGTAGGAGGAAGTCAGGATAGAGGTACTGGGAAGAATGTTGTAAGGAAGGAATTAGGATGGGGGAATGGTGTAGGCAAACCTGAAAATATCCTTAAATACTAGATATCTACTGGTGTCCTTAAAGAGCAGGCACCTTTGACAGTCTCTGTAACGAGGTTGGGGGGGAAAGTATACTGGGGTCTTTCCTTCCCCAGTGAGTCGGGTCACAGGCTAAGAATGAGTCTTTAGCTACATGAAGTCTAACTTGTTAGAGGCCTAGGGTTTGACCCTTTCCCTGGGTCTCAGAGTTTCTGTTTCCAAGGAAGGGGAGTTTCAGAATCAGGCATAAAGCAACTATGGACAAGTTAGTCTTTCCCAGGGGAGCTTGGAACATGACAGACTCCAAACCCTAAACCTCTCTGGGACCTTTCACATGGCTGGGGACAGCAGGGAGAGCTCAAATGTCAGAGGTCAGGTGGGTGGCTCTGAAGACAGATGGTAGGACCCACTGTTGGAGGGTCCTCATAGGGCCAGGACTAACCTCCCAGATGGGAGAGGAATGACTTGAGTTACCAATCATATCCTCCCCTCCCCCAGTGTGAGAAGTTAGAGGGGATATGGAAGACCCCCCTCCTTGACAGCATTCCACAGGGCCTTGATATGTACACCTATTACCCTTCCTCTGTTGTTGTTGTTGTTCGGTGATTTCAGTCATGTCCAACTCTTTGTGAACCCATTTGGGATTTTCTTTTCAAAGATACTAGAGTGGTTTACCATTCCCTTCTCCAGCTCATTTTACAGATGAGGAAACCAAAGCAAATAGGGTTAAGTGACTGGCCCAGGGTCACATAATTAGTAAGCATCTGAGGACAGACTTAAAATAAGAAAGATGAATCTTCTTAAATCCAGGTCTGGTACTCTATCCACTGTACCACCTAGCTGCCCCCTTATCTCTAACCACCTTCTTAAGTGATTAGTATAGACACTTGGCCTAGAGAAGTTGATAGTGACCTTGGGCATCACATCCAAGGAAGGAGCAGACACTGGTGGAAGGGGGCAGGGAAGAGATGAGGGAGATATCTGGGCTCAGGAGGTACGGGTGGAGACACAGATGGGCAAGGAGACACAGGTGATGGTAGATGCAGTTTATTTAGATTAATTTAGCACATTAGAACTTTTTTGTCTTCCTTTAGTGGATTAAAGGTTATTTACAAGATATGAAACTAGAAAAGAACTGAAAAAAAAGAAAGAAAAGAAGGAAGAAAGAAAAGAGAAAAAAAAGAAACTGATTTGAGGGATGAGATTGCTAAATCTTCATTTTTGATTTCAAGCCTCTGGATTTTTCTGTCTAGAGTGCAGGAGGAGGGTAAAGATAAGGAACAAGAAAAGAAGGAGGAGAGATAGGGAGGAGGAAATAGTTGGAAGGAGATCTTCTGAGACCCTTTGTTAGGATGACAAGTTTCACTAGGCTCCCTTGATAAACCAATCTGTACCTATGTTCCTATGTACCGATGGAGGGAATTGGAGCCCTCTGAAAGAACACACACAAAAGGAGAGGACATATTAAAGAAAAACTTCACTTTGTTTTAGGCAACCATTCCATCCTCTAATCCAGATCTGACAACTCTTCCCCCCATCTTTACCCCCTGTTCTCAGTCTCTCAACCTAGGTATTGGTTAGTTCCAAGGTGGGGAAAGGGGGAAGGAGCCAAAGTTAAAGAAGAAAATTTTAAAAAGGTGTTTTCATGAGAAGAAACTAGCCAACCAAGCTATGTCTCATATTGTAGGCAAAGAAGTGAGTGCACCTCAGAAGTAGATCATCAGTATGGCAATAACACAAGCTATTAGTGTAGGTACCCCTGACTATCAGCATGAGTACCATTGGTCATCTGCATGGGAGAAATCCAGCCATTAGTGGGAGCACACTCTGGCCATAAACATGAATGTCCCCTGGTCATCAGTGTGAGTGCACCAAGGCTATCAATCCACATGGTCTGTATGGGTGCAAGTCATCAGTGTGACTATTACCATCTGTCAGAATGAGCATATTCCAATCATCATCAGGAAGATATCCTGGCCTTCAGGATGAGTATTGCAATTTAGCAGTGTGAGAATGCTGGATGTCAGTGTAAATCCATCCCGTCCATGGGGGGGGGGGCAATGTGGACATACCAGTCCATCAGTGTAGATGATCCCAATTCATCACTGTGAGCATACCAGAGTAAGTACACTCCAGCCATCAGCATGTATACCCCTGGATGTCAGTGTGGATTTACTCTGGTCATCAATGTGGGAACATTCCATCTGTCCTCATGGGCACACTCAACCAATTAGTGTAAGCATACCCCAGTCATCCATGTGGGTTGCCCCTGGCTATCAACATGGGCAAAGTCGAGGCATGAGTTCATTCTTGACATTTGAATGAGCACATGTCCATCCATGTAAGCACACTCCAGCTATCAGTGAGGGTACCTTCTGGCTCACACAGTGGGTGGACTTCAGCTGGCAGAGTGGGTGCATCCTATGTGTTAATGTGCATACCCTGTCATCAGTGTGCACATATCATAAATATGCTAACATGAACACACCAGCCATCCTTGTGTACAATCTGCTTTTATCAGCATGGGTAGGTTGTGTTCATTAATTTGAGCACCCAAGCACAAATATCCACAGTTCCAGGCATCATAATAGGTATATCCTGTTCATCAGTATGAGCATACTCTGCCCCTACTCAACCCTTTGCCTCAGTTTCCTCATCTGTAAAATGAGCTGCAGAAGGAAAAGGCAAACCAATTCAGTATCTTTGCCAAAAAATCCCCAAATGGGGTCAGGAACAGTTGGGGATTTCATCAGAGTTGTGAACTCTCCTCAAAAGCAGATTTCAGGTTTATTTATTTACTTACTTATTTGCTTGTTTGTTTACTTATTTATTTCTGGGCATGTGCAACTTTAATTAAACAAAGAAAAAAAGAGGAAAAAAGGAAGAAAAGTCCTGGATGTACATATATCTAAGCATTAGCATGCTCTGACAATTAGTGAGGACTCACTCTGACCATCAGCTTTGGTACCCCTGAAATGTAGTGTCAAGTACCTCCCAGCCATCAGAATGGGCACATCATAATATGCGAGCACACGACAACATCAGCATGAGCACACTTAGGCCGTCAGTGCAGGCAGAACCATTTATCAGTGAGAATACATCCTGGCTATCAGTGTAATCCCATCCTATCTAGTAGTTTGATTATACTATCAGTACAATCTGTCAGTATCTATCAGTACAAACTACCAGTAGGAACATTCCTGGCTATCAGTAGAAACATTCCATCCTAATATATCAGTGCTCCAGCCATCAGTGTTGGTGGTCCTTGCCATCAACATGGGCACACCCTGCCATCAACACTCACACACTCTAGCTAGCAGAATGATTATACCGTAGCTGTCAGTAGGAGATCATCCTGTCAGTGTGAATATACCCTGACCATTAGCATGATGAACACACACTGACTGATGAGGTACAACCTTACTAACAGAAAGGGGTACTCATGATGATATCTGAAGTACACTTATAGCTGATAGTTGGGATGTACACACACTGACAAACTACTGAAGCATGCAGTCATGCTTATGGCTGGGACGCAGTTGCAGTTACTGATTTCTTCATTATAGGCTATATGACCACCTATAAGGAATTCTCTGGGAGCTAGGTCCTTCAGGGAAGGATCACTTGTACATTGAGGGAATGATCATAGGCTATAAACCTGGATGGAACATTAGAGATCATTTTGTTCAATCCTCTTCTTTTATATGAAGAAACAGAGATCCTTAAATAGTACATAACTTGACTAAAATTATGAGGGTAGTAAGGAACAGAATTACAATTTAAACCTAGGTGTTCTGACTCTAAAACTAACAATTTCTCCCATGCCACAGATGACCTAGGTTTTATGAGGCTGACAGAAGGGGAGAAGGGTGGGTCACCTAGATCATCTGGAAAAGTGATATGACTCTGTGGGAAGTGGCAAGAATTTATGCAGTGATGACAGGTTTCATACAGCTAACATGTTTTTATTATCCCTCTTCTCTTAAAACCATTATCACCTGGTCTATTCCCTATTAAATTCTACATGATCATACTCCCTCCATCCTACCCAAATGGGCCATATTCCCTGTGAGCCCTTTTTATCTCCCCTCCTTCTTCCCCCTCCATTCTAATTCCCTTTGAACAGTTCTTGCCGTACTTATGGACTCACCATCCTGTCCGCTTTCCCCATCATCCGAGTCCCTGTCTTACAAACTTTGACTGTTTCTCCAACCTCTCATTCTCTTTATACTCTCTCCCTGAGACTCCCTTCATTCCCCTACCCCTAATTTGGAAACTGAAATGCCCCAAAGGCTTTTAGTAGCTTTGGCTTGGCTTGGCCACCTGAGCTTTCACTTCTTTTTTTCAAAAAGTTTGGTTCCATAGCTCAGCACCAGGAACAATAGGAATATCCCTATTAGTTCATAATAATTGCTGACAGAAGAAAACACATCTCTTTCATTTTCTTCTCTACAGGGCTACTATATCTTGTGGTGCTGCCTCATTTCATTCACAGGATCGTATCCCGCCATGATAAAATTCTTTGTGATTCATGGAATGTGGTAAACTGTCCTTTAGGACCAAGAAAGAATCAATTTGGTAAGTAGATATCAAAATTAGTTCTATAGCAGGAATAATTTAGTGTTCAGAAAAATGAAATGCCCGTGTGAAGTTGATACAAATTGTGCTATAGTGGGCAAAACCCTGGATTTGGAGTTAGAAGGCCTGAGCTTGAAACCTCTCTTTGCCACTTGGAAACTGTGTTTTTGTTGTTGTTCAGTAATTTTTTCGGTTGTGTCCAACTCTTCGTGACACAATTTGGGATTTTCTTGGCAAAGATGCTGGAGTTGTGTGCCATTTTCTTCTCCATCTCATTTTACAGATGAGGAATTAGGGCAAACAGGGTTAAGTAATTTGCCCAGGGTCACAGAGCTAGTAAGTGTCTGAAGCCAGATTTGAACTCAAGAAGAGGGGTTTTCCTGACTCCAAACCTGGCATTCCATCCACTGTGTTACCTAGCTGCCCAATAACTGTGTCGCTTCAGGCTACTCACTTAACCAATCTTGTCCTCACTTTCCTCATTTAAAAAATAAGATAATAATCCCTGCCTTACCTACTGGATTATTGTGAGACTAAAATGAGAAGAGCTATGTTAAATCAAAACTTTGGGGTACTATATCCATAGAAATATATATGTGTGAGTTATCATTATCATAATACCTAGCACAAAGTAAGTGTTTAATAAATGCTTATTTATTCCCCTTCTCCTCCTTCTTTGTCATCATCATCATCATCATAGTCATCATCATCATCATCATCATCATGAAGTAGGCAGGCACTAAAAAGATTGATACGGAGATAAGCTGAGTGGTTCCACAAATATATGATTCCCTCCTCTCGCAGATACACTAGATGGAAGAGGACATGAAAGAGCAGCAGATGGAGTCAATAACTGCCTGTTGAAGGGCGTTGAACTAGCCATGAGCTATAGTACCATACTCAATGATAGCAGGAGGACATTGAAGAGGTGGTAGCAGTGATCAGGATATAGGATAAAGGCAGCAGAAGCCAGTGCAAATGGATTAAAGATCCCAGAAAAGACTGAGGTGACAGGGAGGCAGAGACTCCAGACATGCCCTGGAAGGAGTAATTCCATTCATGCTACTTGGATCTTACCTAATGGTGCTGAGTTTTGTGGTAAGCATGACTGTAGTAGCAGGGGAAGGAAATGATACTTTTAAGAAGGCAGACTATTCTACTGCTAACTAGGCTTAGATATGTCTCTTTGCTTTCTTTCTCTGTTGCTTAATAAAAGTGTCTTATGTTAATACTCTGGGAGCTTGCTACTTCCAGGGCTGGAGGGTCTATGAGAGAAATAACCCAAATTTAGATGTTTCCAGAGGGAGATTTCTGTGTTGAGGCAAATGCCAAAGAGTATTATTACTGAGAATCCCTCAAGGTTGAACCTGTTCTGTGTGAGAACAGAATTGTGGTTCTGAGCCATGAGTTATATTTTAGGAATTCATCTAGGATAATGATTGGTGTGCGGGGTTGGGGCGGGGGGGAAAGAGAAAGGGTCCAGGCTATATGTACTGGCATTCTACTGGTAGGTTACCATGACTACCAGTGAACTAGTCAATACAAACCCTCAAAGCATCCCCCAAAAGGGCATGATACTGAGAATACTGTGCAACTGAATTGGGTATGAGTGCCCAATATGACTGCCTGATTATTGAAGGGCTGGTGCACAAAGCAGGGATGCTTAACATGGGGTCTGTGAACTTGGATGGAAAAAGTGCATCTTTATTTTTGGTAATATCTAACTAAAATTTAGCATTTCCTTATGAATTTTTTTGAGAAAAATTCTGAGAAGGGAGTCCATCAAGCTCTCCAGATAGTCAAAGGAGTCCAATAATACAAAAAAGTTTAAGAACCTCTGGCATAAACTCTCATTATGGATATTAATATTAGTGGTGCTTCTGAACTGTGATGAAGGCACCATTGAAAGGACTTTGCACCCTGCTGTGAACAATATAAGACACGGAGAAAGGAATTGAAAAGAAAACAGTGTAGCTACTTCATTGCATGGGCTCTCCAATAATGTAGAACTTTCCCAGATCCACAGAGAGCTATCCAGAACGGGGAGTACTTCGAAATTAGTTACTAAAGCTCTTATTTCTGGCAAAGAATTGCTAAACCAATGGAGGTACATCACAGACAAGGATGGATTATGGAAGACGTGAGGTGACAGTTGATGTGTGACACTTTCCTCCAGGCAACAATCTGTCATCAACAAAGGCATGGACTCAGACTGTGGGCAAGGCTGTCAATCAAGCTGTACAGCCACAGGGAAGCCATTATGGACAATTACAATTATTTTCAGAGGGATGTGTCCACTTAACCTGGAAAGGAAACTTTTGAGCCCAGCTACAGCATACTGTAGATAAGATTCAGGGAACTGATGCAGAGAGATGTAGGAAGTTGCCAGAGAGCTTAGGGAACTTGCCTTTGACATGATAAACACCTTGAAGATACAACTACCCTGAGGTCACAGTACTCAAATGTTTACAGATGCTGGATAGCCAATTTGGTAGCACTGAGAGAACAGAGGACATCTGCATGTGAAGTTCCTAATTACTGAATCTCCTAAGACAAAGAAAACAAAGCTTCCCACTTGTGCCAAAGTTGGAGAGACTAGAACAGAGAGCTTTGATGAAAGGTGCAATGTCTGCAGAGTACATGAACCCCATTAGGCTGACTCAAGTAATTGAGAGACTGTATAATCTACTATTATTGCATTTATGGTTGCCTAAACCAGGGTAACAATCCCACCCCAGCCCCTGGCTATTCTGGAAGAAGGAGGTAGAGGTAGAGTTTATAGTCAAAGAAGATGCAAAAATGGTCCCTCAGTGGCTCTGGGACATTTCCTCAGGTGTAGACCAATGACACCAATATAGAGGCTTATCTAGACCAGAGTGATCTCACAAAGAAATTAGGGCCTGATTGCTGACTTTTAGACCATATTTCAAAGTTTCTCCTTCCAGAGGAACAAAAGGATTCTGGTTCAGAGGACAATGTTGCCCACCTTGTGGATGGCACGAAAGAGTACGCCTGAAGAAACCAAATAGGATTTTGCTATGATTGTGGATTAAATGTGTTCTAATCTATTCAAAGTATTGCAGAATACTGCTGGTAGCAGGCTGTGGCTTGGTACCTGAGCACCCTGATTAGCTATAAGTCCTGTACAGAAGGATAGAGCTTCGTGTTGGCAGAGGAAGCAAAGAGTTCTACAGTGCAAGTGTAGATACAGAGAATTTCTATTTCAGAGACTCTACAAAGGAAAGCATCATTTGAGGAAGAAAGTGCTAAGCTGTTTTCATACTATGAGAGAAATGTGGGATGTGCCTGAGGAATGATCCACATAATTCATCTCCATAACTCCAGACTTGTTTAAAAATGATCCTACAAAATTGCTCTCTCTCAAATGTAGGTCATCAGAAATGATCTAAACTCAATGCCACCATCATGAAATCCTGCAATCCATACAACTCATAGGCACGATATAGAAGACAACTGGGAATCACCAAGTAAGATGCTACCAGCTAAAGATGGGTAGGATTTGTAGCAATACATGAGTTCTAAATTGGGGATACTAAACTAGATTATCTCTGAAGTCCTTTTGCTTCTCTCTCTCTCTCTGTCTCTCTCCATATATATATATATATACACATACATATATACATATATATATATATTTATATGTAAGTTGGAGTCTTCTATCTAATACAAAAATATTGCATTGTACTCCAATAGAGGTTACACAAGATATGAGAAAATAATAATTAGCATTGCACAAAGCCTACTAATTCACTGCTATGGTACCTGTCCATAATGCCTTTGGACACCTGGGTGAAAAATGAACCCTGAATCTGGTGGGTAATGGGTTCTTATCGGTTCCAGACAGTGGTGAACATATTATAACAAGTGTGAGATCAGTGCCTGTTTTGTTCAAAGGAAAGTGATACTAACTTAAGCTGTTTACTTGAAGAATATCAACAGAAGCATGGTTTGGGTGCTGGTGTTCATAGAGGTTGTCTCTGGAAGAAGATTAGAACCCAAATAATATCCTAGCAGTGAAGGACCACTTCATCTGGTATGCACAGTTCTACCTGAGAGGCAGTATAGTGGAATGCAGCACTTCTCAAACTTTTGGTCTAAGGACCCCTTATACTTTTAAAAATTATTGAGGACCCCTGCCCAAGAACTTTTCTTTATGTGGGTTATTTCTATTGATATTTATCATATTGGAAATTAAAACATCCTAACATTATAATATGATGATATAGCCCTGAAGCTGGAAGATACTGACTATTTGACCATGGATAAGTCACAATCTCTCTCAGTCTGTTTCTTCACCTATAAAAATAGTAGCAACACCTACCTCACAGATTTGTGCTGACCAAATGAGATACATATGCCTGCAATTCCACTGATTTTATTTCCTATATATTGATGTTTCGGGTAGTGCTATGATTGTCTATTTACCTGTCCCTTGCAGTCTCCAAAGATAGCAAAGATTTAGTAACTTACAACTATGTCATTCAGCTGAGAGAAGAGTTGAGGTTCCCCCAAGTTATGACCTCTGCTCAGAAGATCAGGGACATCAAAACCACTTGGTATTGGTTTAAAAAAATAAGTAGATCACTGGAATAAATTAGACAAGGGAGAATTAAAAAAAAAAAAGGAACTCAATGACCCATTGTTTATAAAGTAGAAAACATAAATTACCTGGGGAAAATAAACTATTTGATTAAGAGCTCCTGGGAAAAGTGGAAAGCAAGTTGGCTGAAATTAGACTTAGTTAGATCAACACCTTTCACCATATTCCAAAATACAGTCTAAATGGATATACAATTTTAATATTAAAAATCATACTATAAAAATTAGAAACAAAAAAGATCATATGCTTCTCACTGCTATGCAAAGGAGATATATCCTTAACCAAACAAGAGACAGCAATAATTACAAAAGATAAAATAAATAACTTTGATTATTTGAAACTGAAAAGCTTCAGCTTAATTTTGTCAGTACAGACAGAATTAATGCACCGAGGATGAGAAGGAAAGTGTTCAAATGGGAAGAAAAAGTTTTGACTCAAACTTCTCTGATAAAGGTTTTGTGTCCAAGATACATAAATAATTAATAAACTAAGACTAATAACTATTCCCCAATAGATCAGTGGTCAAAGGCTATGACAAACAATTCTCAAAAGAAGAATTGCAAAGTATTCACATCCACATGAAAGAATGCTCCAAATCACTAATAATTAGGAAAGTGCAAATCAAAACAACCTGATGCTTCACCTCACACTCTGAAAAATTGACAAAAATGGCAAAAAAAAATAGTCAATGTAGGAGTTACTGTGGAATGATAGGCACACTAATATGTTGTTGGTAGAGCAGTGAAATAGTACAACCACTTTGGAAAGCAATTTGGAATAATGCAAATAGAGTGACTAAAATGTCCATATCCTTTGAACTAGAGACTCCATTACTAGGCTTATACCCCAAGGAAGTCATTGATAAGAAGAAAGTCTCCATGTGCTACAAAATATTTATAGCAGCACTTTTTGTGATAGCTTGGAATTGGAAACCAAGGAGATATCTGTCATTTGGGAAATGGCTAAACAAATTGTGATACAGGCATGTAATGGAATATTATAGTGCTATAAGAGATGATGTGTGATGACTACAGAGAAGCATAGAAAGATCTGTATGAACTGATGCAGAGGGAAATAAGCAGAGCCAAGAAAGTAATATAAACAATAACTACAATGTAAATGGAAAAACAGCTACACACCAAAAAAATCCAAGTAAATTTATTAAAATTATAAAGATCAAGCAGGAATGAAGAAGGACATTCTCAAGCCACCCTTCCATAGAGGTGGGAGGTCCATAGGTGTTACATATTGCATACATTTTTGGACTTTTTATATGCATGAATCAATTGTGCTGATATTTCTTTCTAAAAATAATATTTGTTATATGGAATGTCTCTCTGGAGGGAGCAGTAGGTGGATAATTGAGATAACTATGATAATGTAAAAAACAGAAGATATCAATAAACTTTTTTTAAGAAGAGCAGGTGGATGAATAAGCAAGGCTAATAGCATTTGATTCACTGTCAGGAACTTCGGTCAAGGGATAGAGTCCAGCTATGAAATCTTAATGTCCCAGAGAAAAACCAGTTAGCAGATCAGTTAAGAGCCATTGCACACCAATTTCATTAGACTAGGTAATCTACCAGTCTACAAAATCATTACAGAGTGGGGTCCATAAAAGGCAAATGCTTCACAACCAACTTTGCAAATAAGGGAGAGATCCCTCATTAAACAGGATAGATGCACAGAAAAGTTGAGGGATTAATCCCTGAGAAGGATCCATCTGCCCCTTGCAGATGGATAGCTGGCACCAAACAGTGGCCCATATGGGGAGGATCTGGGTCAAAACTTGGATAAAGAAGGAGTTGAATTCTGGTAGTCCATTTGGAGTTGGAGAGAAATTATAAGCCTGCTCTATCTGATAGGAACTTCTGTGCAGATAGGGGGTAGGATGGATTATTACAAAGGTCGTTCCCCTCCAACCCAATATTCAAGTTGTGAAGGTCCCAAGGGAAGAGAGACTATCTATAGAATTTGACCCCTTAGGAGTTAAATATATCACCATTCAGTCTGCAGGATGGGAACTTCAGACTATTGGACACAACGACACTGTTCAACCAAAAGGAAGTGGAGAGACCCATAGTCAGCACAAATAGGCTGCAGCATAATACTGTCATGCAGGAGTGATCAGGGAAATTCTCTCTGATCAATATGAAAAAGCTTACTTTAGCTCACTTAGAGTGTATAAGATGTCAATGTGTAAATATTCTTCTCCCCATATAGAATATGGGCATGCCTACTGGTGCTGTCCCAAGGGAATGAAGACAACTCATGGTTGGTTTTCAGTGACTGGGGCTGCCCCTGCCAGGACTGCATGTTCATGTCCATGTCCAGGTGATCTGTGAGGAAGGATCTTGGATCTTGAGTCTTGGTCATCTTCTGCCTTTCTATTTCCTTTCTCAGCACCGGTGAGAGAACAGAGATCTAATGATGGCCTTTCCCAGTCCAATGGATGGCAAAAGTAGGAACAGTGTTAAAATTCCTGCAGAAGCACATGACAAAAGCAGACATGTTTGGCTAAAAGGAAAAATTAATGGATAGTATACCTGAATTCTAGCCTCCAGTTAAAAGACTCTAGAATGTTGAAATGTTGTTTGTTTATCAATCCCCAAACATGGCTGTAGTTTCTAAACTACAAAGTAAATGAATCTTGGGGTTGGAGGTTGTATGGGACTCTATGTTAGAAAGAAATTTACTAGAATGTCAGAGTTACCCTAATAGTAATCCCAAATTCAGCTCCTTCCAAAAGAACTACTCTTAGTGCTTAATGTATTTTTAGTTTCTGCTTACAGTCTCAGTTGAGGCCTTTGAGTATCTTGTGTTTTCTATATATGTTTATGAGAGCCTGTGATTTCTTTGAATCTGGAAACTGGAGACTCAGCATCTTCTTTTGTGGAAACTAGCCATGAGCCATTCTTGGAGATTTTCCCCTAGAAAATTCCAAGTGGGGGCAATGAGCCAAAGAGGATATGATCCTTTTGGGTCAGCATCCAAGATTAGAATCAATCCACGTGGGTCTAGAGTCTTGGGGGAGTGGATCCTGGGCCATAGTTTGCATTACCAGCAAAGAATTCTGCAGAATAAATGGCATAAAGGATAAAATTAGAGGGATGTAGAAATGGGAAGGGAGGTGGGCTAGTTTACAAACAAGAAACGAAGAATTACCAATAAGCAGTCCTGTAATCAATCAGTGCCTGTATAATATCAAGAGATCCAGAGAAAGAAAGCCCCCTCCACCAGAATTTTGGGTACACCCCCTGTGGATAATTCATAGGAGGTCCCAGACAAGATGAGAAAGTATGGATGGGTTGTATTGAAATTTTGAAGTACAGCTCACCCACTTGCTTTTGGATGGCTGTTAAGTCCTACAACGATGGGCTTACAAAACAATAAGTACACTACCCAAGTGATCATGCCCCAGGTTTTGGCTTATAGTAAAACAACAATGACAACCCAAAATATTGCTTGTGTAGCTGTGTAGTCCTTCACTCTTTAGGCTACATATTACAAACTAATATAAGGGCAATACTTCAGTCTGAAGTCCTTTCCAGACTTTTGTGACAAAAAAGAACCTTATCAGTACTTAAACAGACTCCTAGGAAAATTATGCCCTGCACTAAAATTCTTTTTGCCCCTTACCAAAGGTCTAACCGCTTTCTGAAGAGAATACTGAATAAAAGTTTAAGAAGGAAGTCTATGCTCTGAGGAACCAGATCAGAGTACTTACCAGTCTTTTTGTTTTTTTGGCAGTTGGGGTTAAGTGACTTGCCCAGGGTCACACAGCTAGTAAGTATCTGGTGTTTGGTCTGAGGTCAGATTTGAACTCAGGTTCTCCTGACATCAGGGCCGGTGCTCTCTCCGCTGTGCCACCTAGCTGCCCTGGTAGTTAGCAGCCTTAGAGGGAGAACATTTTATACTATTTAGGACTATTTATCTGTCTCTACCCTAACCCTTGCCAGGACTGAGTGGTTTAGGAAAATTGTTCCCCAGAATGTATAAGATTTTAAGTGGCCATTGCTCTGTTTGATGAATCAACAGAGTTTACCTGAAATTTTTTTGTTTACCTGAAATCTGTAACAATTTTTATTTTATTGTGGAAATTTGTCTTTGGGAATAGTATAAATTGTAACTTCAAAATGACTTGTGTCTCAGTAGTCAATGACCATAGTAACCTCTTGTTTGATAAACCCAAAGACCCCAGCCTTTGGGATAAGAGCTCAATATTTGACAAAAATTTCTGGGAAAACTGGAAAACAATAGTATACAAACTAGGTATAGACCAACATATCACACCATATACCAAGATAAGGTCAAAATGGGTGCATGATTTAGATATAAAAAATGATACCATAAGCAAAGAAGCATTAGAAGAGCAAGGAAAAGTCTACCTGTCAGGTCCATGAGGAAGGGAAGAATTCATGACCAAACAAGAGATAGAGAGCATTACAAAATGTAAAATAAAAAATTTTGATTATATTAAAATAAAAGACATTTGTAGAAACAAAACCAATGCAAGATTAGAAGCAAAGTAGAAAGATGGGAAACAATCTTTATGTAAGTGTCTCTGATAAAGACCTCATTTCTCAAATATATAGAGAACAGAGTCAAATTTATAAGAAAACAAGCCATTTCCCAATTGATAAATGGTCAAAGGATATGAACAGGCAGTTTTTAGATGAAAAAATGGAAGCTGTCTATAGGTATGTGAAGAAGAGCTCTACATCACTTTTGATTAGAAAAATACAAATTAAAACATCTCTGAAGTACCACTTCATGCCTATCAGATTGACTAATAAGACAAAAAAGGAAAGTGATAAATGTTGGAAAGGATGTGGGAAAATTGGTACACTAATGCACTATTGATGGAATTGTGAACTGATCCAACCATTCTAGAGAGCAATTTGGAATTATTCCCAAAGGGTTATAAAACTGTGCATACCCTTTGATCCAGCAATACCCCTACTAGGTCTGTATCACAAAGAGATCATCAAAAAGCGAAAACGCCCTACATGTGCAGATATATTTGTAGCAGCCCTTTCGTGGTGGCAAAATATTGGAAATTGAGGGGATGCCTATAAATTGGGGAATGACTGAACAAGCTATGGTGTATGAATGTAAAGGAATACTATTGTGCATTAAGAAATGCTGAACAGGCAGATTTCAGAAAAACCTGGAAAGATTTGTACGAACTGATACAAAGTGAAGTGAGCAGAACCAGGCAAACCTTGCACACAGTATCAGCAACATTGTGTGATGATCTGTTGTGAATGACTCAGTTCTTCTCAGCAACACAATGATCCAAAACAAACACAAAGGACTCATGAAGGAAAATGCTATCCATATCCAGATAAAGAACTGACAGACTCTGAATGCAGATTGAAGCTTATTTTTTCCACTTACTTTATTCTTTTTCATGGTTTTCCCCCTCTTTTGATCTGTTTCTTCTTTCATAACTGTAACTAATATGGAATTTTACATGATAGCACATTTATAACCTATATTAAATTGCCTACCATTTTCAGAAAAGGGGAGGAGAGGGAAGGGGGGAGAAAAATTTGGTAAAATCTTGTAAAAATGAATGTTAAAATTGTCTTGACATGTAATTGGGGGAAAATAAGATACTATTAAAATTACTTGCATCTGAGAGAATTTCAAAGGCAGGATGGTTGTCAGTCAGCAAGTATTTATGAGGCACTTCTATGTGCCAGACATTGTGCCAAGAGCTAGGAATACAAAGAAAGGCAAAAGATACTCCCTGCTCTCAAGGAGCTTACAATCTAATGGGGGAGATAATACATAAACAATTAAGTACAGACAAGTTATATACAGGATAAATTGGAGATAATCAACATAGGGTACTAGAATTAAGAGAAGTCACATTCCTATAGAATGTGAGGATTTCAGTGGGACTTGAAGGAAGATAGGGAAGGTAGGAGGTGGAGACGAGGAGAAGGAGAATCCTGGGCAAGGAGGACAGCCAGTGAAAATGCCTGGAGTTGGCGGCAGCTAGGTGGCACAGTGGATAGAGCACCATCCTGGAAGTCAGGAGGACCTGAGTTCAAATCCAGCCTCAGACCAAACACGACACTTACTAGCTGTGTGACCCTGGACAAGTCACTTAACCCCAATTGTCTGAAAGAAAGAAAGAAAGAAAGAAAGAAAGAAAGAAAGAAAGAAAGAA
>NW_020945971.1:0-16022 GCF_900497805.2 Vombatus ursinus
AAAGAAAGAAAGAAAGAAAGAAAGAAAGAAAGAAAGAAAGAAAGAAAATGTCCGGAGGATGGGAGATGTAGTGCCTTGTGTGGGGAGCAGTCAGGAGGCCAGTGTCACTGGATTACAGAATACAGTGGAGGTGAGCAAAGTAGGAAATAAAAAAAAAAACTGTAAAGGTAGGGGTGGGTAGGTTATGAAGGGCTTTAAATAAAAGCCAAACAGATTGTTTTATATTTTATCCTAAAGGTCATAGGGAGCCACTGGAGTTTGATGAATAGTAGCATGACATTAGATCTGAGCTTTAAAAAGATCAATTTGACAGCTAAGTAGAGGAAGGACTGGAGTAAAGAGAGAGTGCAGGAAGATCACCAATCAGGTTATCGTAATAGGCTGGGAGTAAGATATAGGGACCCATACCAGGATGGTAGCAGTGTCAGAGGAGAGAAGGGTTATATATGAAAGATGTTACAAAGGTAGGACGCAACAACAGATTGGATATTGGAGGCAAGAGAGAATGACAAGCTGAGGATGACACCTTGGTTGTGAATCTGGGTGCCTGGGAGGATGGTGGTACTCATTTTGGGGGAAAGATAATGAGTTTGGTTTTGGACATATTGATGTTTGTCTCTTTAGAGCAGAAATTCTTATCCTTTTTATATAATGGACCCCTTTGGCAGTCTAGTGAAGTCTATGGATCTTTTCTCTGAATAATGTTTTTAAATTCAAAAATAAAATATGCAAGATTACAAAGGAAACCATTTATACTGAAACATAATTATCAAAATATTTTAGAAAGCAAGTTCATAGACCTTAGGTTAGGACCCCCTGCTTTAGATTTTCTCACTAAGCAGAGACATTTAGAAATAATTTAATTAATAAATGTTACCTCTTACAGGCTTGTTCTCAATATTTAGAGTATTTAAAGTTTTCTTACATGTGGCAATGGAAGAAAGGGTATTCTCATGTGCATCATTGTAAGCTGAGTGCTGTCACATTTGGACTGGAGATATCTTTATTGGATAGTCCTCAATGAAGAAATCTTTTGTAACCATTCCAAATTCTAGTTTATCTACCTTTGGAAATGCAATCAGTTGTGAATCAGCCAGATTCAAGGTCAGGTATCATATTGATTGAAGAGCTTCACCAAGTTATTTTAAATCTGAATTCTTAGCATATTCCTAAAGGCTGTGGCAACACCTAATTAGCCCTTTCAAATATTGTGTGTTGATACACTGTTGGTGGCCCTGTAAATGGGTACAACCACTCTGGAAAGCAATTGGACTTATATGAAAAAAGTTACTAAACAGTAAGTGCTCAGATATGCCACTGCTAAGCCTATGCCCAAAAGAGATCAAAGAAAAAGGGAAAGGTCCTTTATGTACAAAATATTTATAGCAGGTCTTTTTTCAGTGGCATCAAAATCCTGGAAATTAAGGGGATACTCATCAATTAAGGAATGACTAAATAAGTTGGGCATATAAAGGTAATTGAATACTATTGCATTTTAAGAAATGAAGAAAAAGATGATTTCAAAAAGACACAGAAAGATTTATATGAACTGATGCATAATGGAAAGAGCTTAACCAAAAGAAAAAAATTATACTATGACATCAATATAATTAAAAGGAAAAAATTTGAGAAGTTTTGCAAACTAATGAAGAATAAAATGAGCAGAACCAAGAGAATTATTTATATAATAAAAACAACTCTGCAAAAAACAAACTTTGAAAACTGTAAGAACTATGGTCAATACAATAACCATAATTTCAGAAGACCAATGATAACATATATCCATTATAGAGAGGTGATGGATTTAGAGTGTAGAATGATACATACATGTATATTTGTCTATTTTGAAATATATTTATATGTATTATATATAGCTATTGGAAGAATTTGTTTTGCCTGATTATGCATATTTGTAACAGGAAATTTGTTTATTTTTTTCTTTTTTAATGGGGTGGAAGTGGATTTCTGCTCATTTTAAAAAAAAGAGAGACATGAGGGAATGCTACAGATATGAAATATTGTGGGCACTTTCAGATATGGTCACTGTATTATTATTTTTATTTGTTTTGCTTTGTTATAAGAGATCTCACTTTAAAAAATGTTTGTGCTTTATCTATTTTTTGACACAATTCATGTCACACTTGTATAATATCCTTATTACAGTAATACTGGTCTACTACTAGAACAAACCAGGGTTACATGAATAGTAGGCCCTGGTCAATCAAATGAGGGGGGAGAAGGGAGATGCTCAAGGGGAATTCCTCCATACCCGGCTCTTGGACAACAGCTATTTGAATGGCAATTTTCTCTTAGCTACCCTTTCAGACTTCCACAGGTATGCAAAGTCATCAACTTTGGGGGCTTTTATAGGCATAGACATATGGTATCACCTAGAGATATTGACTGCAGACTTGCTTAGTGGAAGTCCTATGAAAACCTCTAAGGACACTCCCACTATTTTTGTTATTACCCTGACCCTTTAAAATTACCTAACTGGATTTCATTTTACCCATCAAATTGGAAAAGATAATAAAAGGTAGACACAATTGATGTTAGAGGGGCTATAGATGGGCTAATGCACTGTTGGTGGCTCTGTGATTTGGTCCAACTATTCTGGGAAACAATTTGGAATTATGCAAGAAAAGTCACTAAACTATTCATACCCTCTAACCCAATATTCTCACAATTGGTCATATACCCTCAAAGAAGTTAAGAGAGAGGGAAAGTTCTTAAATTTACAAAACCCATTACAAATATGGAGTCATGCAAAACAAATTTCTAAATTAGCTATGTTTGAAAGAAAAAAACAGGAAAAAGAAAGAGAAAAAATATGCTTCAAGCTGCACTTTGAGTCCATAAGTTCTCTATCTGGAGGTGGATAGAATTTTCATCATAAGTCCTTTGGAACTGTGGTGGATCAGTGTGTTGATCATAGTTATTAAGCCTTTCATAGTTGATTATTTGTGCAATATTGCTATTACTGTGTAAGTTGTTCTCCTGGTTCTGTTCACTTCACTTTGCTTCACTTCATGTAAGTCTTCCCAGGTTTTTCTGAAATCATTCCCTTCATCATTTTTTTAATGACAAAATAGTATTTCATCACATTCATATGCCATAAATTGTTCACCCATCCCCCAATTGATGGACATCCCCTCCGTTTCCAATTCTTTCCACTGCAAAAAAGGAGCTGCTATAAATATTTTTGCACATATGAGTCCTTTTCCTTTTTCTTTTATCTCTTTGGGATAAAGACCTAGTTGCAGTATTGTTGGGTATCACATAGTATAATAGTTGTTTGAACATAGCTCCACATTGCTTTCAAGAATGGTTGGACCAGGGGACAGCTAGGTGGCACACTGGATAGGGCACCAGCCCTGGAGTCAGGAAGACCTGAGTTCAAATTTGACCTCAGACACTTGACACTTACTATCTGTGTGACCCTGGACAAGTCACTTAACCCCATTGCCTAGCAATAAAAAAAATAAGAATGGTTAGACTAGTTCACAGATCTATCAACAATATGTAAGTGTAACTATTCCTACAGCAACCCCTCTCAGAATTTGTCACTTTCCTTTTCTGTCATTTTAACCAATCTGATGGGTATGAGGTGGTACCTCAGAGTTGAGTTGTTTAATTTGTGCTTCTCTAATTATTAGTAATTTGGAATATTTTTGTATGACTATTGATAGCTTTGATTTCTTCTTCTGAAAACTGTCTGTTCGTATCACTTGAACATTTATCAATTGGCAAATGGCTCTTATTCTTATAAATTTGGCTCAACTTCTCCATATATTTGAGGAATTAGGCTTTTATCAAAGAAACTTTCTGCAAAGATTCCCCTTTCCCCCAGTTTCCTGTTTTTTTTCTAATTTTAACTGCATTGGTTTTGTTTGTGCAAAATTTAAAAAAAATTTATGTAATCAAAATATTCATTTTACCTCCCATGAACCTTTCTATCTATTGCTTGTTTATGAACTCTTCCCCTATCTATTTATCTGACAAGTAATTTCTTCTGTACTCCACTAATTGTCTTATATCACCCTTTATATCTAAATCATGTATCCATTTTGAGCTTATTTTGGCATATAGTGTGGGATAATGTCCTGTGCCCACTTTCTTCCTGACTACTTTCCAGTTTTCCCAGTAGGTTTTGTAAAATAATGAGTTTTTGCCACAGTAACTGGGATTTTGGGGTTTATAAAACTCTAGGTTACTGTGTTCATTTACTTGTGAATATCGTGTACCTAATCTGCTCCATTGATCAACTACTCTATTTCCTATCCAGCACCAAAATGTTTTGATGATTACAATTTTGTAGTATAGTTTGAGATCTAGTACTGCTAGGCCCCCTTCCTTCCCATTTTTTTCATTGATTCATGTAATATTCTTGACCCTTTAATCCTCCAGACAAATTTAGTTATTATCTTTCTAGCTCTGTAAAGGAATTCTTTGGTAGTTTGATTGATATGGCATTGAATAAGTAAATTAATTTAAGTAATATTGTCACTTTCTATTATATTGACTCTGCCTACCCATGAGCAGTTACTATTTCCACAATTATTTAGATCTGTCTTTATTTTTATAAAGAGTATTTTATAATTATGTTCATATACCTCTATATATGTCTTGGCAGATTGACTCCGAAATATCTCATGGCATCTATAGTTATTTTAAACAGTTTTTCTGTTTCTATCTCTTCCTGTTGGGTTTGGTTGGTAATATGTAAAAATGCTAATGATCTGTGTGGTTTTATTTTGTGTCCTGCAACTTTGCTGATGTTAATTGTTTCAGAAAAGGTCTCATATGCATATGACTGCTTTTTCAGTCACATGAATGTAACAGAACACCATCACCTCTTAAGAAATGATAAATATAATGAGTTCTGAGCAATATGTGGAGATCTGTAAAAAATAAAGCAGTTGAGAGTAAGCAGAATCAGTAGATTGTACACTGATGACAATAATATCAATATAAACAACACTAAAAAGCAGCCAAACTCTGATGAATTATAATGACCAATATTAGTTCCAGAGACTAGATGATGAAACATACCTTCCTCCTTTGGGTAAAGAGTGTTGGACTATGGAAAGTTGGGTTGTGTCAGACAAATGAGAGATTTTTTTAAAAATGCTTTTGCTTAATTTTTCTTTGTTACAAGTGAGGATTCAGTATGGGATGTGGGCATATATTGGGAAATGTCTGCTACAAAAAGAAGCATCAGTAAAACTCAGTTTCCTCATTACTAATATTGTAAATCTCCCTCCCTCCCCACTCCTAACCCCCAGTTTACATTACATTTTCCACAATCTGCACCTTCTTCTCATTAATATTAGATAAACATCATGCTGAATGTGAGATGGTCTGACCTTGAAGAACAAACAAAGGTTAGCACACAAGTAATTGCATATTTAGCAATGTTTTTAGAGATATACAGTCTTTGATAGCTACAGGTGAAAGAAGTGAATTTCTCATTCCTCCTTCCCTGCCCCAGACACTCTTAAATACTGTTATCATGCTAGCATTTATGTAGCACTTTAAGGTGTACACAGTGCTTTACAAATATTACCTTGTTTTATCCTCACAACAACTCTGGGAGGTATGTGTTATTAGTATCCCCATTTTACAGATGAGGAAACTGAGGCAGAGAGTGATTAAGTGACTTGCCCAGGATCATACAGTTAGTAAGAGTCTGAGGCCAAATTTGAACTCAGGTCTTCTTGACTCTAGGCCCAATGCTCTATTCTTTCTTTTACCATACTTGCTATCTTCTTATATAACCAAGGCTGATTATGTTTAGGAAGTTGACCCTTCCAGAAGCATTTGAATTTTAGCAGAGAAAGTTTTAAGACCCAAAGAAATTATGGGATTTCAGGCAGACAGTAGGACAAACAGTTTTGGGCATGGGGCCCATCAGCCATCATGCCAGATGGACTACAGTGGGCAGAAGCCACAAGGCTTTGTCTGATGCAGCTTTGGGGGGAGCACTTCCTGAGAGGAGGTGTGGGAACAGGGGCACAGCAGGCATAACAGAAGGAGAATCCCTGCTCAAGTACAACAAGGCATGTAACAGTCCTGCCAGGAGTCATGTTTTCTATGGCAGCAAAAAGAGCAGCACTGAAGGAGAAATGTATTCATACAGACCAGAGATGCTTAACCTACGATCCATGGACCATATTTCAGGGGGTCCAGGAACTTGGATGGGAAAGGAAATTACATTTTTATTTCAATAGAATTGGATTCCTTTGTAATCTTACGTGTTTTATTTTATACATTTAAAAGAATTATTCTGAGAAAGGGTCCACAGGCTTCACCAGATTGTCAAAAGGATCCATGAATCAAAAAATATTAAGAATCCTTTATATAAGTGATAGAGAGATGCCCATGATTTCAAAGGGAATAGCCCCTTCCTGGGCTGAAGTAGGAGGCAAGAGTGCCCCCCCCATCTCTTGGATAATATAATGGCACTAAGCGGTACAAGTGCTTCAGTGGCCTTCCCATCTGCTACCCATCCCTTTCCAGGGTCATTGGTTGAAAGGAGGGGTCCATAACGGAGTGAAAGAGTGTCAGGTGACACTGGTGATTCAGCCCACTGTATTCAAGGAAAATCAGAGTGGATCAGCTGTACCACGTGGATAATGGCAATTACCTTATTCAATAAATTCCAGTGACTCCCTATCACCATCAGGATAAAATATAAAATTTTCTGTCTGGAGAACTAAGTTCTATCATAACCTGGCCACCTCCTACCTATTCAGTCTTCTTACTCCTTATTCTTCTCTGTATACTCTGTGATCCGGTGACCCTGGCCTCTCTGGTATTCCTCAAAAAGGACACTCCATCTCCTGGTAGCATTTTCTCTGGCTGTCTCCCATGCCTACGATTCTGACCCACAATTCCTGGTTTCCCTGGCATCCTTCAAGTCCCAGCAAAAAGCCCATCTTCTACAGAAAGTCTTTCTGGATCATCTTTATTTCTGATGCTTTCCTTCTCCTCTGTTGATTATTTCTGATTTATCCTGTATATAACTTGTTTGTAAATAGTCATTTGCACATTGTCTCCCCATTAGACTGTGAGTTCCTTGAGAGAAGGGACAATCTCTTGCTTTTCTATGTATCCGTGGTGCTTAGGACACTGTCTGGCACATAGTAGGTACTTAGCAAATGCTCGTTGACTGACTAAAAATAATAAGTGACATTTATAAACAGGCAGTGTATTTCAGCAGAAAAGCTTGGATCCTGGATTTCTGGAAGCCAAGATGGCAGAATAAGCAGTAAATTGTCATCACTCTCCCACATTCACAGTCAAACAACCATAAAAACAGCACCCCAAAACAAATCCTGGAACAGCAGAACCAGCAAAAAAGATGGAGTGAAACAATCTTTGAACCCAAGAAACTTGGAAGAGCTGAAGGAAAGGTCTGTCTCACTTGGATAAAAGGGGAGTTCAGTCCAGGACAAAAAGCATCCCAGCAAGTCACATCTCAGCAAACCAGAGGTAGATCCTGAGCCCCAGTGCAGTGGAGTAGGCAGACGCTAACACCAGGACCCCACATGTGCCTCAGCATAGCCAGGAGAATGGGCAGACTCCAGCTCTGAAAACCACCACATGCTTTAGCATAGCTCTGGGCAAACAAGCAACCTCCAGAAGCCAGACATCCACCTGCTTCAGCATAGCCTGGGGCAAACAGGCAGCCACCAGTGGCTAGACTTCCTAGTGCTTCAGTGTATTAGGGAAATGCTGAAACACCCCACTGGCCTCAGCACACTCCAGACATCACCACTAGGACCCTGGCTCAGCACCAGGTAAGCTGCCAAACCCCTACAGCCTCCAGCAGCAGCAGCCATCCCACACCCCATTCCCTCAGTGTAGGGTCCCCCAGGGGCTTCACGGCAACATCAGTGCTGCACCAAGTAAACAACCAGAGCCTGCAGTCTCTGTCACAAGAAGCCTAAGACAGTGCCCTTTCCACCCTGGGAGCAGAACTCAAATTTAGAAGAAAAGAAGAAGACCAAAAAAGATAAGCAAAAAAACCAAACAAACAAAGAATCTGACCATAGAAAGTTATTATGGTGACAAGGAAGATCAAGACACAAACTCAAAAGAGGACAACAATGGCAGAACACCTATGGGCAAAACCCCAAAGAAAAGCAGGAAATGGTCTCAAGCCCAGAAAAAAAATCATGGAAGAGCTCATAAAGGAACTTTAAAATCATATAATAGAAGTAGAAGAAAAATTGGGGAAAGAAATGAGAGAGTGATATAAGAGAATTAAGAAAAAAAGAGTCAATAGCTTGGTAAAAGAAAACAATTGCTTAAAAAGTAGAATTGACCAAATGGAAGAGATACAAAAATCCACTGAAGAAAACAACTCCTTAAAAGTTAGAATTGGGCAAGTGGAAGCTAATGACTTTATGAGACATCAAGAATCAATCAAATAAATTCAAAAGAATTAAAAAAATAGAAGAAAATGTAAAATACCTCATGGGAAAACCAACTGTCCTGGAAAACAGATTCAGGAGAGATAATATCAGAATTATTGGACTACTTGAAAGTCATAATCAAAAGGAGGACCTGGACAGCATTTTTCAAGAACTTGTCAAGGCAAACTGCTCTGATATCCTGGAACCAGAGGGCAAAATAGACATTGAAAGAATCCACTGATCATCTCAGGAAAGAGATCCCAAAATTAGATCTCCAAGGAACATCATAGCCAAATTACAGAACTATCAGGTCAACTAAAAAATACTGCAAGTAGCCAGAAAGAAACAATTCAAATATTAGGGAGCCACAATCAGGATTACACAGGACTTAGTAGCTGTAGCATTAGAAGACTGGAGGTCGTAGAACATGATATTCTGGAAGGCAAAGGAATGAGGGCTACAACCAAGAATCACTTACCCAGTGAAATTAAGCAAACTACAACAAAGGAAAAAAATGGCCATTCAATGAAACAGAAGGATTCAAAGCTTTCATAAGGAGAACACCAGAATTAAACCAAAAATTTGATCTCCAATGTCAAGACTTAAGAGAAGCACAAACAGTTAAAAAGTAAAGGAAGACATAAGGGATTCAATAAAGCTGAACTATTTACATCCCTAGATGGGAAGACCATACTCATAATTCTTAAAAATTGTGCCGCTAATAGTACAGCTAGAAGGAAGGTATGGGTATAAGGTGAATTTGAGGGAATGACATAAAAAAATTAAGGGATGAGAAAGAGGAATATGCTGGGTACAGAAGGAAGGGAGAGGTAGAATCAGGTAAATTATTTCACATGAAGAGGCACAAAAGACCTATTACAGTGGAGGGGAAGATGGGAAAATGGGTAATGGGAGTCATTTGAACCTTACTCTCATTAGTATTGACTTAAAGATGGAATAATATACACAATCAGTTGAATATAGAAATCTATCTTACCTGACAGGGAAGTAGGAGGGGAGGAGATTAAGTAAAGAGGTGGAGGGCCTGACTGAAGGGAGGGTGAATCGGGGAGGTGTAGACAGAAGCAAAACACTGCTGAGGAAGGAAAGAGTGAAGGAGAGAACAAATAGAAAAAAGAACAGGATGGAGGGGAAAATGCAGTTAGTAATCATAACTGTGAATTGAATGGGATGAACTCTCCCATAAAATGGAAGCAGATAGCAGAGTGGATCAAAAACCAGAATCCTACAATATAGTTGTTTTCAAGAAACATACTTGAAGCAGAGAGACACACATAGCATAAAGGTAAGGAGTTGAAACAGAATCTATTATGCTTAAGCTGAAGTAAAAAAAAAAAGCAAGGATAGCAATCTTGATCTCAAAGTAAAAGCAAAAATAGACCTAATTAGAAGAGATAAGGAAGGAAAGGTCCATCTTACTTAAAGGTACCATAGACAATGAAGCAATATCAATACTAAACATATATGTACCAAGTGGTATAGCACCCAAATTCTTAAAGGGGGAGTTAAGTGAGTTATAGGAAGAAATTGACAGCAAAACTATACTAGTAGGGTACCTCAACTCTGTCTCTTTTCAGAACTCAATAAATCCAACAGAAAAAATAAACAAGAAAGAAACATAGGAGATAAATAGAATATTAGAAAAGTTAGATATGACGGACCTTTGGAGAAAAATGAATGGGAACAGAAAGGAATATACCTTTTTCTCAGCAGGACATGGCACCTACACAAAAATTTACCATGTATGAGGGCATAAAACCTCAAAATCAAATGTAGAAAGGCAGAAATATTAAATGTATTCTTTTTGTATCATAATGTGATAAAAATTACACTCAACAAAAGGCAGTGGAAATTCATTGCAAATTAACAAATCTAATCCTAAAGAATAAGTGGGTCAAAGCACAAGTCATAGAAATAATCAGTAATTGCATTAAAGAGAATGACACAATGAGACAACATACTAAAATTTACATGATGCTGCCAAAGCAGTACTTAGGGAAAATTTTACTCCTCTAAATTCTTACATCAACAAAATAGAAAAAAGAACATATCACTGAATTGATAAATCAATAAATGAAGGGACTGTACTAGATGGCACTAAGTTCCCTGTGACATTAAGTAACACTTTACATATGATCATCTTTGGCGGCTTTTTGTACAGTGCTTTAAGGCACTTTAGAGTACTTTAAAGTACCTTACATAATTTATCTCTTTTGAGCCCTACAACAGCCCCCAGGAGGTGAGAAGCAGCAGTTTTATTATTTCCATTTTATAAATAAGGATATTGAGGCTTAGGCTTGAAGTGACTTGTCCAAGATCATATATAACTAAAGCGTCAACAGAGGAATTTCAACCTCTATTTCTGCTGACTCCAAGTCCAGCAGTCTGGTCCCTATATTCCTGACCACCTTATTCAGAATCAGGATAGAGTTATGGATTTTCAGCTCCTGTACTCATGAGGACCCTGGAGTTTTATCCTGATTAGTCCTGTGTGTGGTTAGTGTCACTACCTAACATTTTAAGCTCATAGGTTGGACTATGTCTGTATTTGGAGAAACAGGGATTCTGGGTGAGAAACTAATTTGTCTCAACTATCTGTGGCTTATGAGGGCAATCAAAGTAATACCCTTGCTTTCTTATGTCCCCAAAGGAATAAGCCTATGGCACAATTTATCTGCATAGGCTCTGATAACTATATGTGGCCGTGTAAGATCTTAGATTTATAGCTGGAAGGAAGCATGTGATGTTTTCCTGATCATTAACATAAAATACAATGTTAAGTCAGGAAGGCAAGTCATGGGCATTACTATTTAAAATCATGCCTGCAGGAGGCCTTCAACAGTAGTCCTAGAGGAGATAGTTCAAAAATGATAATAAGGCTAGTACCTTTGGAGAGGCTTCCTGGGCTGTTATTCACGTTCATAATGAGGGAGATACGGTAACAACTTTCCCCCAAGAGGGCTCTGATGATGCTGGAGAAGGAGAAGCATAGGTTCATAGATGCAGAACTGGAAATGAATCCAGAAATCATCTAATCCAATTCCCTTAGTTTACAGATGAGGAAACCAAGACCCAGGGAGATTGAGAAACTTGCCCAGAATCACAGGAGTATATTGTGTTGGGTGAAAATAATCATCAGAGGTAGGATTGGAAAGCAGACTCCAGAGCTTGGCTCATTCCCCTGTACTACCCTGCAAGATAAGCATGACCCCTTGATGATTACAGTTTACTTCCCAAGGACTCTCCAGGAGTCATAGGATAACATACAGTATATTCCTCACTTAGGTTATTTCCCTACCTTAACATTCTGCCAGGGTTTACCGGTGACTTACAATATTTACAGTTGCTGCCCTAACTCTCTCAAATCCCTAATCTGTGAATGGGCATAAAGGCACTGGTCAATATTTTTCCATGTCCCTCTTTCCCTAGTCTCCCTTGACTCTAGATCTCTAAGAGAATCATTTACTAAAAGGCATGATTGGGAAAACTTAATTCTCACCCAGACATACTAGAAAGAATTCAAATTTTACTAGACATAATTGGTTAGCCAGACTGTTAAATACATGAATCCAGGGTCACTCAGGTCAGCCAAAGGGCTACTTGCTAAGTTTTTCAGAGTTCAAAAAGAAACAAGCAGGAGTAGAGCCATGACTAGTATAGGGTGAGTGGGGATTTGCTCCAGGGAACTGACCTACTTTGGGGATAAGCTTCTTTCTCATAGCAATCAGGTTCCTGTGCCTGACTTTGAGGCCCCATCCCCAAAGTACTATGGTTATGACATCGCTTGCCTAGGCTCCTTGCCCCTATGCCTCCAGCCCCAATGGGAACAAAGGCCAAACCGCCTCCTCTCCCTGTATCGCATGAACCTATGTTCACACTATCCTTTGTACTGTTGCTGCCATCACCACTCCCAGTTGTTTTTGTCCCAGATGAAAAAAAATAGTTATATCTCTATCTCTTAACCTTGGGACTGAAATCTGTAATAAATACTGCCCTCATATCACATGATCTAATTCCCTCCAAAATACAGGATGTTCTGAGTTATTGAAGTTTGAAAATGCACTAAGGCTTTTGGGACAGCCTGTATGTCTTTTTCCCTTATGGGAAAAGTCTAAGCCCAGTATTAGGATTGCAGGATTCCAAACTGGAAACAAACTTAAAGTCATCTAGTTCAATCTCTTCATTTTACAGAATGAGAAACTAAAATGGTTAAGTGACTTACCATTGTCACATAGCTAGTAATTAGAGTAATACCTAGGGTTCATGCACAGGTCTTCTGATTCTAAATCTAGTCATCTTTCCATGACCATACATTGCTTAGGTATCTGCTGATGTTGCTATGGGAGAAAACCACATGGCCCAGGGGAAATGTCAAGGCCAGAGTTGATATTGAATGATTTTGAATGGATCATTCAGCACAATTTCTCAGAAGTAAAAATTCACTCGTGTGTACATGCACATACATACCCAGGCACACCCACATGTAAAATTAATGCCTACAGATGTGGTTCTCTCACCTGACTCCAAAGGAAGGCTCTCAACTCTGTGTGCTTCTTCTAACATCCTCTATAGAAAAAGTACATTACTTCAACTCTTCTCTGAGCAGAACACTAGATTTTCATGGTTTGTTTAAGCTGATGGTCAAGCAGATGGTCCCATACTGGAATCAGGAACCATGTGCTGGACAAGGAAGGTGCAAATTAATGCTCTTGGTAGGGAGAGGGGTCATGGGGGGGGGTGGAGGTCAAAGAATGCCCAAAGGAAATGCCCTTGGTGAAATAAAGCCCTGGAGTTATCAAGTGGAAGATTCAGAGAAAGGCGCATTCCATCTTCCATTTCTTTGCCCCTTCACTAGCTGTTCCCTATACCTAGAATACCCTTTCTTCATCTCTGCCTCTTACAATCCCTTTTCATGATTCATGATTCAACTCAGGTTGAATCAACTCTCCATGAGTCCTTTCTTGTCTCTCCCCCCCGCCCCCACCCCGGCCTTGGCTGCTAGTGCCTTCCCATTCAAGATTACCTTGTATCAATTTTGTATATGATATTAGCTACATTCTTCACACCACCACTTTCGCTTCTGGGTGCCAATGGACAAGTTGATTCCTCATTGGAAAAACAAGGTGTCTTAGCTGTTGGGTTGATCCCCAGCTGGCCTGGATCAAGCAGGTCACTCCTCAGGACTGGTTCTTTCCTGGGTTCAGCCATTAGACCTTTGGTGGCTCTTCTAAACTTTTGAGACCTCATATGGCCTCATGCCAAAAGAAGGAAGACAAAAACACGAAGTGATTCCATTCTAGACAAAGACTTGCCTAGGAGACCATAAACTAGTAGGTCAGCTCAATGAGAGAGGTAAGAAGGATTCTGTTCTCACCAGCCCTCTGGATTGAGAAAGTTGTCATTAAGCTGCTAGTACCTTATGGCAAGAAGGAAGGAAAGAGAGGTTTGTCGTGTTGGTGCGTTACGTATGAGCACCTAGTTTTGTCTCAATAACCAATTAAAAAGCTTTCCAACATTACAGAGTTAACCAACAAGAAAATCACAGAATGGCTTTATATAGTGATTTAAGTTTTGCAAAACACTTTACATACATTATCACATTTGGTTCTCATGACAGCTCTCTAAGGCAGAGCTTCTCAAACTTTTTGGTCTCAGGACCCCTTGACATTCCTGAAAATTATTAAAGACAAAAAAGATCTTTTGTTTATGTCAGTTATGTCTATTAATATTTACCATATTAGATATTAAAACTTTTAAAATATTTAAAATATTTTATTCATTTAAAAATAATAAACCCATTATATGTTTACAGAATACCTGTGCAATGCTCTGACGTGGAGGGCAGGGTCCTCCATTCTGTTTTTCCAGAAGCAGGCTCCCTAAGCATTTCTGTGGGTTGTCACCAGGCAGAACAAACTCTGTGTGCTCTAACAAGGAGAGCTAGGTTTCTCCATTCCATGTCATCATGCATTTCCAGAAGCAGGTTCCACAAAGAAACACGTGGATTGGCATCAGAGAGAGCCACTTGTACAAGCTTCCAGGATTGGGCGTTCTTTGATATCCCTCCCTCCTCTATTACCTACCTGTTGTATCCTCTATTACAAGTACATTCCTTGGGGGAAGAGACTGTTTCCTTTGTTGGATCTTCATCTAGGTCATACTTGTTAACCTTGGGTGTCTCCCAAGTTTCTATCCTGGGCCCTCTTCTCTTCTTCCTCAATATATCATCTTGCTTGGTGATCTCATCAGCTCCCATAGATTCCATTATCATCTCTAGGCATATGATCATCAGATATATTTATCCAATTCTAACCTCTAGTCTATCCTGACCTTCAGTCTCATGTCTTCAGTTGTCTATGTTGTTATTGTTCAGTCGTTTCAGTCATGTCCAACTCTTTGTGAGCCCATTTGAGGTTTTCTTGGTGAAGATACTGGAGTGGTTTGCCTTACCCTTCTCCAATTGATTTTACATATAAGGAAACTGAGGCAAGCAGAGTTAAATGACTTGCCCAGGACAATGCAGCTAGTTAAGTGTCTGAGGCCAGATTTGAACTGAGGTCTTTTTGACTCCAGTTCCAGTGCTCCACCCACTATGCCACCCAGCTGCCCCCCATTTGCTTATGGGATATCTCAAACTGGATGTCTCATAGACTTCTTAAACTCATCATGTCCAAAACTAAATTTATTATCTTCCACCTTAAACCTTCCCCTGTTTCTAACTTTTCTATTACTGTTGAAGGCACTACCATCATCCTAGTCATCTAGACTTGCAACTCAGGTTTCATCATTAGATGGTAAGATCTTTGAGGGCAAGGACTATCTTTGGTCTTTTTATGTACTCCCAGCACTTAGGACAGTGACTGGTACATAGTAGGCACTTCAACAAATGTTTATTGGTTGATTGATTGTTCATCAGCTCCTCACTTTCTCTCATTTTCCATATCAAATCTGATGCCAAGTCCTGACTATTTTGCCTTTGTAACATATCTTATATATGCCCCCTTCTCTTCTCTGACAATGCCACCACCCTGGTCCATGCCCTCATCACTTCATGCCTGAACTTATGCAACATACTTTGAGTTGGCTTTCCTGCCATCCCTCCTTAAACTAGTCCATCCTGCGCTCAACTGCCAAAATCACTGTGCTAATGTAGATTGCACATAATTACCACCACCACACCCATTCAGTAAACTCCAGTGGCTTCCTATTACCTCCACAATCAAATATAAGATGCTCTGTTTTAAAATCCTTCACAACCTGGCCACTTCCATTCTTTTTATACTTTACTCTCTTCCATGTACTCTGCATTCCAATGACACTATCCTTACTATGTCTCACACAAAATACCCCATCTTCTTATCTGAGCCTTTTCACTGGCTGCTGCCCATCCCTGAAATATTTTGCTTCCTAGTTTCCCTGACTTCCTTCAAGTCTCAGCTAAAATCCTGCCTTCTGTAAGAAGCCTTTCCCAGTCCCCCTCAATTCTAGTCTTCCCTCTGACATTACCTTCAATTTACCACATAGGAATGTGTATACACACACACACACACACACACATTTATATGTGTATGTGTGTGTGTG